>NW_007726237.1:764793-853411 GCF_000696425.1 Galeopterus variegatus
GGTCCGGGCGCGACACTGAGGGTTGTGACCCATTGCCGGACAAAAAAAAAAAAAAAAAAAAAAAAAAAAAAAGGCAAAGGATTTGAATAGACATTTCTCAAAAGAAGACGTATAAGTGGCCAATAATGGAAATGAAAGCACAATGAAATGTCATGTCACCCCAGTTAGAATCACTATTATCAAAAAGACAGAAAATAACAAATGCTGGTAAGGATGCCGAGAAAGGGAAAACTTCACACACTGTTGGTTTAAGTGTAAATTAGTATAGCCATATGGAAAACAGTATGGAGGTTCCTTAAAAAACTAAAAGAAAACAGCATAGAGATTCCTTAAAAAACTAAAAATAGAACTACCATATGACACAGAAATCCCAGTACTGGGTACATATCCAAAAAAAAGGAAATCAGTATGTTGAAGAGCTATTGTACTCCCATGTTCATTGAATTACTATTCACAATAGCCAAGATACAAATCAGCCTAAGTGTCTACCAACAGATTAATGAAAAATAAAAATGTGGTATAAATACACAATGGAATACTATTCAGCCATAAAAATAACGTAATGCTATCATTCATTTCACATAAATGAAACTGGAGAATATCATGTTTAGCCAAAAAAAAAAAAAAAGTAAGACACAGAAAGAGAAATATTGCTTGTTCTTATTCATATGTGCAAGGTTAAAAAGTTGACACAGAAGAAGAGATGAGAATAGTGGTTAGCAGAGGCTAAGAAGGGTAGAGAAAAGGGAGATAGGGAGAGGTTGCTTCAAGAATACAAAATTACAGCTAAATAGGAGAAATAAATTCTAGTGTTCTATAGCACTGTAGGGTGCCTATAGTTAACAATTTATTGCATATTTCCAAGTATCCAGAAAAGAGAATTTTGAATGTTCCCAACACGAAGAAATGATAAATGTTTGAGGTGATAGACATACTAATTACCCTGAAGTGATCATTACACATTGTACATATGTATTGAAATACCACACTGTGTCCCATAAATATGAACAATTATTATGTGTCAATTAAAAATAATAATGATAAAATAAGGTTTAAAAATATCCTGAATGGAATGAAGCAGTAAAGGAGAAAAAAATATAAGAAAATTTTTATCCCAGGAATAATGAATTCATCTATTTCTGACACAGCTCATATTACAATATTACTCTGTGTAAATCACTATAGCAGGTCCTTTGGGAAACAGAAGGCTTTTTCTTTCTCTTTTATTTTTTTTTAATGGCTCGCTGGTACAGGGATCCAAACCCTTGACTTTGGTATTATAAGGCTGTGCTCTAACTCACTGAGCTAACTGGCCAGGCTATAGAAAAGATACATAAGTAACTGATGTAAACAAAAGTGACGGGCATAAGAAGGGCAAAATAGCCTTGAGTAAGAGATGAGTACACATTTTTTCATATAGAGAGGTTAAACCATCACACTTCAGGTAGAGATAATATGAACACAGAACTAAAGATAGAAAAGCACGTGTTGCTGCAGTAGCGCAGAAAAAATTTTAAAATGCCCATTTTAAAAGACCTGCAAAAAACAAAGTTCAAGATCTCCACTGGGCTAGATACAGAAGTTTATAAAAATTAAAATTTCAATCTGCAGAAGACTCCAGTCAATGAATCCACCTTGGAAAACCTGAATATTATTCTGAAATGCTCCTTATTGTTTAACCCCAAATGGAAGTCGTCTCCTTGTGCAGCCATTATTAATTATTCTTTCTGCTGCAACTTGACTTGGGAAGCAATTTAAGAGATTTATCTTGTTTGATAAAGGGGTTGGCAATTGAATAGGAATCAGGAGTTAACAAGAACATTTCTCTGGTCTTAATGCTTGCCATGCCTGGAAACACCACAGTGATTTAGGACGACAGAATCGCTGAATTTTAGAACAGAAGCCCTTAGAGAGCATCTGTTTTTCAGCCTTTCATGGATAAAGTTATCATAGTACGACCTTTGGATTCAGACTGACTAGGATTTGGGTTTGCCACCTATTTCATGCAAACTTGGGAAAATTACATAGCCTCTTTGAACCTCAATCTTCTCATCTGTAAACTGTAGATAATATATCATTAACAACTTCAGTAGCAGAAAAGGCTGTATAAAGAACTTTACACAAAATATGTACTTAACCAACTTACCCCATTTCTCTTCATCATTACGTATTTAAAGGGACAGAGACAAGATGTGTGAGGTTAAGTAACTCTCACCAGCTAATGAGGCTAATTAGTGGCAGAAGTAGAATCAGAAACCAGGTTTTTTGGTCTTGAGTTGGCATTTTCTCCTCTTCAACATGATGCTTCCCTGGACTGAATTTTCATCAAAATGTCCATTTTCAACATCTAAGAGTCCAAATGAAATTCATTATCCATATGTCTATAGAACATTAGAAAAAAAGGCATCCTTACTTATGACATCTAAGTAAAGGGCAAGTTATTTAAAGGATTTTTATTATTTGAAAATAAAGTAAATCCAAAGTGGTCTAATTCTTCTTATCCCACACTTCAAGGTTTTTCAGTGCTCCTCAGTAGTAAATATGGATATGATAAGGACTCATCTCTATGTGTGGACCTTGTTTACTCTGAATCAGATGTGTTTCCCTTATATGCTAATTCAGACTAAGTGAGCACAGTGGCTGTCTGATGTCTGATTTTTCCTCAGATGCTGCTTCTGAAGTGCCGATCTCAGGCACAAAGGCAGGCTTCAAAGATCCACATGAAACAAGGATAACCAGGGTTAACAGCAATTTAAAGCATCAATCACTTTTATTGCCCCCAAAGCAGTGTTTCCATTATTTATGCGACTGGGTGATCTGCTATATTTATGATACAGCCAGTTGTCACGACTTTAAAAATATGATGGATTCCTAAATTAATCCCGTACTCCTTGTCTTGGGCTTGAAGCATGGGCAGTCACAAGTAGTACGGAGGTATCTATAACCACAAAGTTAAATGCCCATGGGTCACGATGAAGAAGACAGACCATTATGTCCTGAATGGGCTTCTGTCAATAATGCTAAAGCTCTCTCCCTGTGCTTACAGATCGAGTGCTGAAACTTATTCTGTCAGTGTTTAACAGTGCATTGGTATTTTCAAGTTCTTTGGGGAATTAAACCATAAGAAGACACATATTTGTCTTCCAATGTGTTTTGAGTTCACTTACAATTAATATTTGATAGCATCGAATCCGTCTTACAAATGAAAATAAAGCGCTGGGAATTTTGGAAAACTGAGAGCTCACTTGTTGCTGAGATTGGAAGTAATGATGAAGATGACTGTAGCATTTTGGGAGATCTGAAGAATTGATAAGGTGTTGACAGGAGAAAATGGGAAACAGTTCATGTTTAGAGAATGGCACATACAAAGGCATAGAAATTGGAGTGAACAATTGAAAGGCTCACAGGAAACTATTAAGTTGAAGAGTACATAGGAGCCCTATCCTGCAAGATAAAGAGTTTTGACTAATTTGAGAAGCAATGAGAAGCCTAGATGATATTTTTTATAAGGAAAGAGCTACCTGCATCTTAGGTAAACAAATCTACTCACAGAGTTAATGTGAATTGGAATGAGCACAGACATAAATCAGGGAGCTTACTTCACGAATACAGGTAGGAAGAAAGGACACAGTAGGAGTGGCACTGGGAGATTTTAAGTCAGGTGAAAAGGAAAAATAAAAGGAAATGTAGAGAGAATGGGCACCAAGATTGCTGTCAAAATTTGACCCTGTGTCAAGTAGCCAATGTTTTTATTATGATCTACAGTGACCTACGTAGTCTGAGACTCTCTCATCTTTATAAACCCATGTTTTATTACTTTTCTCACCTATCCACACCAGAAGAGATGCAATAGTTCTCCTGCAATTCGTCCAATGTGGCAAGCACACTCCACACTAGCGCTTTGCACCAGGGAAGAGAAAGCTCTTCCCCAGGATAACTGTATGGCCCATTCCCTCATCTTTCTAAGTGAGTCTTTGTTGCAATGTCCCTTCTCAGTGAGGATTACCCTGACACCCTACTTAAAATCGCACCTCACCTCACTCCCACCCCACCTCATAACTGTCACTCTGTCCTTCTCCACTTTTATCTACAGCACCTTTCATCTTCTCACATAAAATATAATGAATCTACTTTTGATATTTTTAAAAATTTTCTATCTGTACCTGCTTGCATATGAACTCCACTGGGGCAGGATCTTCACCCATTTTGCCTACTGACATATGCCAAGTGCCTAGTAGAGTGCCTGACCTATAATTGACAGCCTATAAATTCTTGTTGAATGAATAAACCAATACAGCTTATTTATTAATTTTCCCTGTTAGTTATTCTTGAATCTCATGAACTCTCCTCATGTTTTACTAGTCTATTTTTGTATGTCTGCACAGCACATGGGGCTTTACCAGTGTCTTGTATCACCGACAGCAATTCCAAGTTTGACTTTTGGATTTACAGCTAGGACAAAAATGGCTTGTGCCAGTGGATGAAAACTCTTTGATACCATGTTTAAAATGGACCTTATTTTCTGTACACTTGAGAATCTTACTCTTGCCTTGCTGCCTTAAAGGCTGTTCTAAGAAAAAAAAAGTCCCCCATGTTGTCTCATCTCTCATCATTCAAATCTTACATTATACTTAGTATACTTTAAAATTTTAATCAGGAAATCTCTTTAAATTTAGTCCTTGGTAATTAATAGCTGTGACTAGAAACTGTTTTTGTTTTCAACATATTTCCTTTAAATCAAGCTGAATATATTGTTAGAATTTTGGCAGAAACAAAACAAATGATTTTAATGTGATTTGCAGCTACCCCAAGGGATTTCCATCTTCCCTCTAGTGTCTTCTCTAGAGTGGAAGCACCATTTAACTTCTCATCCCAGTACCTACTCAGTGCCAATACATCAATACCCTAGACAAGTCAGAATTATGTTATTTCTAAGTGGGCAGACAAATGAGTTAAAAGATGAAGTTATGAGTAATAGCCACTAAATTTTTCTGTGTGGACTTCCTATAGGACAACAACCTTGATTGGGATGTAATTTCAATGACTGTATAAACCCGCATGAGCAAATCAGACATGTTAGTGATTTCAAGTAGATATTTGGTGTGCTTAACTTCCTTCCATATAATCTGTGTGAAAATTCAATGAAGATAAGATATTGAAAACTGATAAAGAAATAGATCCTGAGTATCCATCATATACCTAGCAAAGTGCTAAGAAATGGGGAGTTATAAAAATATTTCTTTGATTAGTACTGGTAGAGAAACTATATGTTACAAAGAAAAAGGGAACAAGGAATAAGAAATCATGGCTAATAGCCAAATTTTGGGTATTTTTCATGAATAAAAAAAAGCTATAAATTGTTCAGGGCTTTTAAAAGTTCTTAAGCATTATTATATAAGTAATAGATATAAATTATAAAACTTGTAGAAAAACCGAGATTTAAAAATAAAATTAAAATTGCTGTTGTAACACCTCCAGAGATATGCAGTTTGAACATTTTGGTGGATATCAGTTCAGTGATCTTTCTTATGCTCTTACAGTGTCATGAGTATTTTCCCATTCTTGTTGAATGCTTTCAGAAGTAAATGACAACATCTAGAATATTTTTTAAAAAATTCCTGAAGGAAAATAAAGATTTTGGCACGCTTACCGTGCTGACATTCTTCCAAGATCAAAATATGATTACAGAATGCTTTCTTAGGAGTGAATTTTAGAGATAGACAGTGTTTTAATGACTACAGAGTTGATGTCAAGAATATTGTCATCATTAAAAATTTGCTGAGAAGATCTCCACACATGGAAAATACAGTATGCAGTTGAGTATACAGAGTACATATCTGGATATGTAGTCAGTAACAGAGTGTAGCATGTAATGAGAGCCAAATGTGCAGCGTAGACCTTTTAGTTCACAGACTAGCGGCATCGGGTATATTCCTGGGAGCTTGTCAGAAACATAGAAACTCAGACACTACCGCAGATTCACTGAGTAAGAATCTACATTTTAAAAAAAAAATCCCTAGGTGAATCCTTTGTTTATAAAGTTTGAAAGCACTTTCAAATTTATGTCTAAACTGTTCATTGAAGGGAATGGTCAGCGAAGCCATTGATGTTAGAGAAGCTTAGAAATACCTCTAAATGTGCCACAAGGAATGTCAACATGAATAGTGTAGTGGATTGAATTATGTACCCCCCAAACTCACTGAGGCTTGAATTGTATCCCCCAAGTTTTATGTATTAGAAACTTGGCCCCCTCTGTGACTGTTAAGAGGGTGGGAGATCCTATTATGGTAACTGAAAGGTGGAGCCTTGAAGAGGTGATTAGATTGATTGTAGGGCCATGCCGTAGTGAATGGATTAAAATGGTGGTGAAGGGCATAGTTCTGGGGGCCCTAAAAGATGAGAGGAGAGTCTATCTTGCTCTGCTCCCTCTGCTTCCACCACCTTGCAATATAAGACCCGTGGGTCATTGTCACCACCATCAGATGTGTTCCTTGGACTGTGGAATTCCCAACCTCTGAAACTGTAAGCAGTAAATTTTGTTTTCTTTATAAATCACCCAGTTCTTTGTAATTTGTTATAAGCAACATAAACAGACTAATACTAGTAGTAAAGAAAACAAGCAACAACAAAGGACATCACCAAAACAGGATCCTGAGGTGTACAGACATGCTTTGGAGATAATCAACACACAAAAATCAGTAGCATTTCTTTTCACCAATAGTGAACAAGCAGAAAGAGAAATCAAGAAAGCCTGCCCATTCACAATAGTCGCCAAAAAAATAAAATACCTAGGAATTGAACTAACTAAGGACGTGAAAAATCTCTATAACGAGAACTATAAACCACTCCTGAGAGAAATTAGAGAGGATACAAGAAGATGGAAAGACATCCCATGCTCCTGGATTGGAAGAATCAATATAGTGAAAATGACTATACTACCCAAAGTAATATACAAATTCAATGCAATCCCCATCAAAATTCCAATGACATTTCTCTCAGAAATGGAAAGAACTATACAGTCATTTATCTGGAATAACAAAAGACCAAGAATAGCCAAAGCAACGCTGAGCAAAAAAAAATAAAGCTGGAGGTATTACTCTACCTGACTTTAAACTATACTACAAAGCCACAATAACCAAAACAGCATGGTACTGGTACAAAAACAGAGACACTGATCAATGGAATAGAACAGAACACCCAGAAATCAACCCACGCACTTACTGCCATTTGATCTTCGACAAAGGCACCAAGCCTATTCACTGGGGTCAGGACTCCCTCTTCAGCAAAGGGTGCTGGGATAACTGGATATCCATATGCAGGAGATTGAAACTAGACCCATACCTCTCACCATGTACTAAAATCAACTCAAAATGGATCAAGGATTTAAATATACACCCCGAAACAATAAAACTTATTAAAGAAAACATAGGAGAAACCCTTCAGCAAATAGGGCTGGGCACAGACTTCATGAATATGTCCCCAAAAGCACGGGCAACCAAAGGAAAAATAAACAAATGGGACTATATCAAACTAAAAAGCCTCTGCACAGCAAAAGAAACAATTAACAGAGCTAAAAGACAACCAACAGAGTGGGAGAAAATATTTGCAAAATACACATCCAACAAAGGACTAATATCCAGAATATATAAAGAACTCAAACAACTTTACAAGAAAAAAACAAGCAACCCAATCAAAAAATGGGCAAAAGAACTAAGTAAGCATTTCTCTAAAGAAGATATGCAAATGGCCAACAGTCATATGAAAAAATGCTCAACATCACTCAGCATCCAGGAAATGCAAATCAAAACCACACTGAGATACCATCTCACCCCAGTTAGGATGGCAAAAATCCAAAGAAAAAATAATAATAATAATAATAAAGAATTGGCAAACATGAAACAATATGACACTGACATAAAAAATAAAATAAAAAAATAAAAATGATTGGAAAAAAAAATTATATATATAGATGAGCTACAGCAAGAGACCAATAGTTTAAACACAAATTATGGATGACAAAATGAAAATTTAGAATCCATTAATGTACTTTTTCTGTGCCATTTGGGGAAAGGGCATCTAAAAACAATTTTAAAGGTATAACTGGAAATTACCAACCAAAGATCATCATTTGAGAAACACTAGCTTATGTCAGGGCTGAAAAAGAGAGTTTTTGTTTTGCATGTTGAAGATTATTTTAAAATTATGTGCCAAATAAGTGCTTAATTTTTATCAAAGAGAGAGTCAGCCAAAATGTATAAATCTAGGCTAGAGAAACAAAGCTACTTGGATAGTTGAGAATATAACACTTTATTATTTATTGGGTATGCAAGAAGAAAATATTACAAATCTAGTTATTTGCTTAATCAAATTTTAAATTTATATTCTTGTTTCTACTGCAAATGTGCACAATATTAGTAAAATTTTATGTCTATATAATCTATAATAAACATTAGATATACATTATTGGGAGGTTCATTTAAAAATGTTTTACTGATAGGGATACACTTATCACAAAATTATACATTTATTGATTTAAATTTAATATATTTTTTATCATAGCTTTCTCCCAAAACTTGGCCACTATGTACTTTACTACTTGATTAAATTAACGAAATAGTAATGTAATTTATTTTTTGCATTTGTATTTGCATTTATGAGAAAACTGAGACTCCAAGTATGAGCAATTACTATTTTAAGAGATTCTTTTAGCAATTTTCATTGATAAATTATGCCAATAGGACTTGTTCTTACCTCACCCAATATCCCATGTAAATAACAAAATTACCATTTTGCTGCTTAAAGGAACAGCAGCAACAGAGACGAAAATAAAAGCAAGTGAATACCTCACATTATGTGCACATATTGTTTTGAACATAGTTGCCCCTAAACAAATATCAGTTAGTTGATGGGTTGATTACTTAATTACTTACCTTTCAGGCACAATGAAAAGCAGCAGAATTTAAATTAGTGTTTCTCCAAGTATGTTCCCCCAGTTTGTCTGCATAAGATCTACCTACTGTTTTCTGAAATAATAGCATCTATGGATGAAATCCAGAAATCTGTATTTATGTAAATACACCCCAGATGATTCTCCTGCATATTAAAGTTTGAAAACCAATAAGATTCTAGATATTTACCTTAATATAAAGGGTGATCTCCTTGGGGGACCGCAAGTATACCACAAGTTTATTGCAATCTTTATTGCAGAATTTCCATATTTTTTAATGAAACTATTCTGGAAGGATATAGCACACCATACTGATTATTGACATGTTGTTTTGTAGTTTTTCACTTATCAAGATTTATTGTAGCATGGGGTAAATATTGACTTCAGCATTGGCTATCATTTATCCATTAACTGCGTTCATCTTCTTTGCCTCAGCAGGAGACATCTGATGCATCTTTAACTGTGGCCACTCTGCTTTAACCATCCACCTGAAATACATTAAAGGAATTGAAAAGCAACAGTATTGATGAGGAGAAGAGCAGAAACAAATTGATTCATGTAGCAAGATAAATGGCCAGCATTTTAAAAATCAAATGCCACTTGCATTTTAAGAAAACAGCTTGAATCATAAAACTCAGATGCAAAAAAGAAAAACATCTACAAGAAAAACTTGAATGTAGAAAGTTTGTCTTTATGTTGGAAGTATACTGATCTTTACAATGGAGGTCAGCAACCCTTCCTGGGATAAGTCAATCCATTTTTATAGAGTATGGTGCCTGTTCATATTAGCAAATACAGGTTTACTGGCACGCAGTCCTCTGTAAGGAGAAACATTAAAATAAAGAAAGGAAAACAATGTAGATGATGGACTCTGTGGGCTTCTGGCAGAGTCTCCCAGCAAAATAAAGAAAATCGCTCTTCATTTCAAATAAATCGGAGCGGTCTGGAAAGAGGCTTAGTGTGAGGACTAACACGATCCTGCCCCTGGAGGTAGAGCAGGGCAAATGGAGTTGGAGGAGGTAGAGATTAGACTTGGACCCCATAAAGTCCCTGCTCTTCCTCACACACCCTTAGGGAAGCTAATTTCATCAAGCTACTCATAGCCCTCCACTCTGAAGAGACAGAAACACTTCAGAGGTATTTTTTTGTTTGCCTGTTTGTTTGTAGCTTGTTCTGAATTTTCTCCAGTGCAGATCCATCTCAGCCTTTCCTACACTAATACCAACACAGCAGCCTAGACAGTCTATGCACTTTTTTTAAAAAGCGTGCTCTTGAAACCTAGGTGTCATACTTCAAAGTGTACTGAATACCCTATAAGGATGGGGTTTTTGTCTTTGTTTTCTGCAGTAATATTCCAACATCCATTTGTGACAATATGATTTGTCCTAATGATTCTTCAGAGACATTTGGGAAATCTGACTTCATCTCTGAATAAAGCTGACACATAAGGGAGTCATCTGCATGTGACATGACAGAAAGGCACTGAGCTTGAGAAAAGGCTAGAGCTGCTATGTCCTCTAGAAGTTTCCCCAGTGGCATTTGGCTAACTTTTTGTGAGCAGCTCCCAATTGAAAGCTTTCTAGAAGTATGTTCCTGGCTGTCAAGCCCCACTGCTGCCTCATTTACACAGATAAGGAGTTTTAATAAGATACTTTAGAAAGTCACTTATGCCATAAGGTATTCACATTACCCCAAGACGTTTCTATTTGGCTAATAGGAAATGAAAGTGTGGATTAATGCCTTTCGTATGCCATTAAAAGGCTGAGAGGGAGAAGCCTCATTCTGGCCACCAGGGGCCTCCTCATGTCTGTTCTCTGCTGTCTCAGCTAATCTCTTTCAAGGCTTTCGAAAGTGAAGTATGAGTTTTGACTTCCTAGAAAATGAGTTTAAACCAGAAAGTCCATGTGGCCTTCAAACTTTGGATTATTGCCATAGCATGCTGCATTTCACCTTTGATTTAAAGATAGAGAACATGTGGCTTCCTAAAAATGAAAAAACTCTTTTGCTCAATTCCCAAAAGACTAATGAAAGCAGCTGTTAACAGACATAAAAAGATAGATACTAGAATTCCAAATAAGCAAAACTTAGTGAAATTGGGTCACTCATCACCTCTCTGTAACCCTAAGGAGCTGGAATGAGAAATATGTCTCTTTCTCTCCTTATCTGACCATGATTAGATACATAATTGTTGGGTGTTACCACAAGTATAAATCCAATAGTATGTGAGCTTGATGAAATTATTACCATTATTTTCATTAGCTAGGATTATTGAATGATAAAAACTAGGCACTGAACTAAATATCTTCTATATGTTATATCATTAAATCTACCAAACTTGTGAGATAGGGACTATTATTTCATTTTAAAGATAAGGAAAATTAGGTCGCTAACTTGTTTCTATTACTAGTGAATAAGACAGGTGATATTAGAGAGAGAATAGTCTGATTTTTTAGTGCACATCTCTAACTGTACTTTAAAAGTTATTAATAACTAATTTTTTGACAAGTTAATTCCTGCATGGAACAAATGCCTGTACATATCCTCAAATAAAGGATTTCTCAAACAACAGCAAGAGACCTTCTGATAATGAAGCTGTTGTAGTCCTAACAAGCCCATGCTATAAAGCAGATGGTAGTGAGAGAGAACAGCCCCCACTCCCACCCCGGCAAAGCCCAGCCACATCTAGATCAAGGCAGAAAGTCTGCTCAATGACATTAAAATGCTCCTCAATGGTTATAAATCATGTGGACATAGAAAGTAAGAATGATGCCATTTAGATAGGAGTGGGGGTTGGGTTACACTGCTATCTTACAGGAGGATCGTTTATCTTTCAGGTACAAAGCAAGTCTTAACCTGAATTGCTCTTCTTGGGAAGAGACCTTTCCAGTTGATGAACTCCAGAGGCTTCGCCATGGGAAAACACACCCTACTCTTCCTAGAACCTAAATTAGAGCCTTCTCTTTCCCCAGAGCTGTTTTATGTACTCCAAAGGACTGGAGATTTGTAGACCATCTGCCATAAGGGGAATTTAGCTTCTACCAAGATCCACTGTCTTCATTCCCCCATCTGGGAGCCCCTCCTCCTTGCAGCAGCCATCCCAGCCAGACAGAATTGTCACACTGACTCCTCAGTGAAAGAGAAAAGTCTTGGAGTTAGTCTGCGTGGAGAAGTATGCTATAAAGTTACCAGCTTAATTAAGTCATTATAGTTTTTAGGAGTTTTTAAATACAGGCAATTTGAATGTATAATTGAGCCTGAGCACAGCCTCATTCTCTGTTTTCCCTGGTCTGCTCAGAACCAGATTGTGAATGGAAAACAGCTGGGGTAACATCCTGTGGCGGTGAAGCCAGTTCCGCATTTTCACTGCAGTCCCCACATTTTATTTATTAATTGTTGTTTCTTCTCTTGGCTTGGTCCAGGAGTGATTGGCTTGGGCCTTGGAAATGCCAGAAAGAGGCCAACCCCAGGATGGAGCTTCATTTAACTGCACTGTGAGCCTATCCCCGACGATTTCAGGAACAGTATCCCACACATTCTTCTGTAGAAAAGGCTACAGAATGTGCTTAGGGGAAATGTTCTCATTGGAAAAATGATTCTGAACTTCAGCCCTGAGGTTAGAAAGAGAAAACTAAGGAGAGAGATTGCAGCTAAATATTCAAGTTTGACTAGCAGAGGATAATGTCAATTTAAATCTCCCCTTGGGGAGAAGTGTACATTTGGGGAAAGTACAAAAAGCCCACTGTATGCTGTGAACATAACTCAGCACTTCACGGACTAGGCAATTTTACCAGCTGCTTACTCCAACACAATATAATATTTTTTGTTTGGAAGCACACTCAGCGAATTAGTTTGTATCTCAGATTAACTTTAATCCCCACCCCCAACACACATGCACACATACATGTGTACATTGAGTTGCTTAAAGACACTTTGCTTGATATGAACTGGTGATAAAACAGACCTGAGTCCCATACCACACTCACCCTTTCAGCTGTGGGCCATTGCGTCTCCTCTCCTTAAAATCAGGTCAGTATGAGAAAGATGATGTAGGATGGGGAAATGGCTTGTAATGGGTCACAAAGGGAAATGTTAAGTATCAATGATTTAGGGATACCTATTGTAAAGCTAGGGCTTACAGACCCCTCGAGTCTGTTGCACAGATTGGGTTACAAACCCTCCACATGCAGGTCTGTAAGCTAGATAAAAAAAAATAATAATAATAATAAATAAAAAAGTTCTGGGAGACATTGGCATAGAAAAATGAATGGATTTTATTCAGTTCTAGGAACAACTATCCTAGTAGCTTCTCTGAGAGTTCTGAGAAGCACTGTAGATCAGAGCTGTTAGTCTTTTATACTTAAATCCACAACCCTGGACACCTGGGTGCCCATACACAACTTACATTAAGTAGTAACAAGGAACACCTGAGGATCCCCCGCAAGATTCTGAACATCTGAGGGGCCCTGACATTTTCCTATTTTTCCCAACACCTGTACATTTCTTTCAGTTCTGATAATTCTTTACATCATCATACTTTTATAGTGATGAAATAGTTTGTGTTGTTAGATCATCCTAATAAGCCATTGACCTTGGCATAGGATCATATGTCTGATTCATTAGTGAAGAAAGTAAATCTCACAGAAGGAAGCACATATAGAGAGATTCAGTAATTTAGTATTTAGTATTTTTTCTGATGATCAGAACCCAAGCCCTCTACTTCCTGATATGAGAAACTTGGACTTCAGTTTCATGTGTGTTTGCAAATACGGTTACATGTGGCTTCTCAAACTAGCCTCCCAGAAATGTTTCTGTAAACCTTAAACCATGTGCCCATATGCCCTCTTTCCTTTTAAATGTTAATTCAATTGAATCCTACTTTATATAAATTTGGTTCTACTAAAACTTAAATCGGTTAAAATAAAATAAAACATACACCATTGAGTGCATTTCAGGCAGACTCTCTGGGAATTTTCTTTAAAGAATGAGTTCCTCTAACAAGCTTAAATGCTTGTATTAAAAGAAAACTAAAATGGATGCGCAGTCTTCCGTGTAAATATTCTGCACTATGGGAAGGTAACTATGCCGGCACAATGTAGTTGCTGCAGTAGAAATGAGTGCCAAATGAAGATGTTCATTCTTGCTAAGGAGGTTGAATTCGAAAGGTTTCCCTAAAATATGTTTGCACATAATCGGTAAATTCTTGTTAAAATGTCTTAAAATTAGTCTACTGTTCTATTTTCGTTTTTTAAGAGATAAGCATTTTTGATGTGTACCTTACACACAGTGCGACCTTGTAAATCCTTGTTTTGAATCAACACCCTTTCTGGGACTAACACTGAAAAAGCAAAATTTATGTGATAAAATAAAACCAGAAGAAAATACCAGCTGAGTAGGGACAGTCATATCTAAAAGGATGAAACAACTTTTGCAATGCCCATTCCCTTCCTTGCCAGCTTTAAGTTTTACAGTTCACAATCAGAAACCTTTGATTTTCTTCAGCTTCCTTGGGCCACACGGGAGGGCAACATTGTGCATTTCGAAATGTATACAGCCAGCTTGCCAGGCACCTTCAAAGCTGAGTATTGTTCCTTTGAAATAATGTCACCAAGTACTGAAATGTCTGAAAGCAGAGTGAGATTAGTGATTGCTCCTTAGCATTATAAACCACGCTATGGTTTATAGCCAAATACTGTTGGTTCCGTTGCCCAGAGCAGTGGTTCTCAAACTTCAGGGAGCTTCTGAATCACCTGGAGGGATTGTTAAAACACAACTTGCTGGACTCCCATCCCCAGAGTTTCTGATTAATGGGATCTGGAGTAGCACCAAAGAATTTAATTTCTAACAAATTCCCAGGTGATGGATAATCTTATGGTGCTAGTGTAGAGCGGGGACCACACCATAAGGACCTCTAACCTAGAGGACCTAATTGCTTGTGAGATGTATGGTAGCTATTCTAGAAATGTCAGTCAGCAAAAGTCCTCTGTATTTCTGGCTTCAATAAAGATTTGAGTGTGTGTAATAGGAGGCAGGGGCTATGTGAAGGAGGTGAAAAGGTCAAGTGCATTTGATTTTGACTCCATCTGTCCTCAAGCTCCACGGCTGAAATCCAGAGGTATTCTATGTGCCCGGTGGGTTTTCAGATTATTAAGCTTTTAAAAAAAATGGAATTTGCCAGCTTTCAGGTTAAAGGCAAGCAGCCAAAAACTTGTGAGAAGAAAAAAAGATATGGCCCTAAGGTGCTTACCGAGAAGCTTTGAATTTATCTGATATAACCAGGTCATGACTTGAAGGGGAAGAAATTCTGCTTGTTAAAATAACCAGTTACATTTCCTAACATTTGGGGAGAAGGCCCCAGATAAAGGTAGTTCTTTTTAAACTACAGATTTGTGGATTGCTCCCTCTCACAGGTGTAGCCCTTTGAGACCATGTAATTAAATAGAATGGAATAGTTTAGGAACATCTGCATAAGAAATTGGTGTGATTGGAATGGATCATGCATCTGTCATAGAAGAAATGATGTTAGGCATATGTAATCATAACTTGATTATCAAACTATCATAAATAGAAATTGATATAGAGCTAGTACATATTAAAGAGAGATTTCTGGACCAAGGGTTGAAAGGCAAAGAGAATGCAGGTGTTCCCAGATAGAGCTTTGCCATTGCATCTGTCCATGGTGATCAAGTAATTTGAAAAGTGATATTCTTACTACGTAGTCTTTGCGGGAGCATGTGTTTTTTTTTTTTTTTTTTTTTTTTTTTTTTTGTCTTTTTTCGTGTCCAGCAACGGATCACAACCCTCAGTGTCGCGCCTGTACCGGGCCGGGACCGGCAACAGGATCGCAACCCTCGGTTTTGCGCCCGCACCTCACTCAGCCAGTGAGCGGGAACCGGTCTGTATGTGGGATCCGAACCCTCGGCGGGAGCGCCGCCACACTCCCAAGTGGCGCACTGTAGCAGTGCACCACCGGGCCGGCCAGGGAGCATGTATTTTTGTTTGTTTGTTTGTTTGTTTGTTTTTCCCTCCTTCGCTTTTTCAATTTTATAGATACAACTGGAGTACCTACTACGTTAAAGGCAGTATATCAGGCCTTTGGTTAACACAAAAATAGAACGTAGTCTATGCTCTAAAATATGAGGCTATGTGCCTATCAAATTACTAAGTATAGTAGAATGCTATAAATACATGGGGATAAGTATGGGAGATATCTGAGGAATGAAAAGAAGGTGTTACTATGTTTACTTACAAAAATCCTCCATATTTTCTCCTACCTTGCTGAAATTCTTGTTTTTTTAATTGAAACTTATTGATTACACATATTTGAACAGTTATATTTCAGTATATGTATACAGTGTATGATGATAGAATTGGGGTAATTAGCATATTCATCTTTACAAACCTTAATCATTTCTTTGTGATGATGACATTTGATCTCCTCTCTCTAGTCATTTGATAACATACAGTAAATTATTGTTAATTAAAATGTCTAGCTCGACTGTACATCAATAGAACCTATTTTTCCTATTTAGCTGTTTTGTGTCCATTAAACAATGTCTCACTATCCCCCCTCCCTCTCACCCTTTCCCTTTTCTAGTAACTAATTCTCCGTCTGGAAAGATCAACTTATTATTGTTGTTTGTTTCCTTATTTATTTATTTGTTTATTTAGTCAGTCAGTTATAGCTCCCAATATGAGTGAGCACATGTGGTATTTCTCTTTTTGTGCCTGGCTTTTTTCGCTTAACATAATTTTCTCCAAGCTCATCCATGCTGCTGCTAATGGCAGTATTTCATTATTTTTACAGCCGAGTAGTATTTTATTGTGTGTGTGTGTGTGCGCGCGCGTGCATACACACACACACAACATTTTCTTTATCCAATGGTCCACCAATGGACATTTAGGTCAATTCCATATCCTGGCTATTATGAATAGAGCTGTGATAAACATGGGAGTATAGATAGCCCTTTGACATGATAATTTCTATTCCTTTGGGTATATACCCAGTAGTGGGATTGCTGGATCATATGGTAGTCACATTTGTAGTTGTTTGAGAAACCTCCAATCTGTTTTCCATAATGACTATACTAATCTGCAGACCCACCAACAGTGTATAGGGGTTCCCCTTTCTCTGCAAGCTCATCAGCATTTATTATTCTTTCTTTTTGATAATAGCCAGTCTAAATGGGGTGACATGATATCACAGTGTAGTTTTGATTTGCATTTCCCTGATGATTCATGATGTTGAGCATTTCTTCATGTACCTGTTGGCCATTTGTATGTCTTTTGAAAAATGTCTATTCAGCTCCTTTGCCCATTTTTTAATCGGATTACTTGTTCTTTTCCTGGTATGTTGTTTGAGTTACTTGTATATTCTGGATATTAATCCCTTGTCAAATGCATAGTTTGAAAATATTTTCTCCCATTCTGTAGGTTGTCTTTTTCTCTATTGATAGTTTTCTTTGCTATGGGGAAACTTTTTAGTTTGATATAATCCCATTTATTTGTTTTTTCTTTAGTTGCTTGAGCTATTGGGCTCTTGTTCATAAAGTCTTTGCCCAGTCCTACTTCCTGAAGTGTTTCTCTTATGTTTTCCATTAATCGTTTTATAGTTTCAGGTCTTACACTTAAGTCTTTAATCAATTTTGAGTGGATTTTGGTATATGGCAAGAGATCTAGTATCATTCTTTTGCATATGCATATCCAATTTTCCCCACACCATTTATTGAAGAGGTAGTCTTTTCCCCAATGTATGTTCTTCTTGCCTATGTCAAAGATAAGTTGGCTATAAGTCTGTGGGTTGATTTCTGGGTTCTCTATTCTGTTCCACTGGTCTGAGTGTCTATTTTTATGCCAGTATCCTGCTATTTTGTTTATTATAGCTTTATAGTATAATTTGAAGTTGGGTTGTGTTATTCACCTGGTTTTAAATTTTTTGCTCAGGATTCTTTGGCTATTTGAGGTCTTTATTTGTTCCATATGAATGTTAGGATTTTTTTTTCTATTTCTGTGAAAATGTCACTGATATTTTGATGGATATTGCATTGAATCTGTAGATCATTTTGGGTAGTATGGACATTAACGTGATGTTGATGCTTCCAATCCAAGAACATGGACTGTCTTTCCATCTTTTTGCATCCTCTTTAATTTCTTTCAGTAGTGATTTGTAATTCTCGTTGTCGTGATCTTTCACCTTCTTGGTTAAATAGTTTCCTAGGTATTTTATTAACTGTCATAAATGGGCTTATTTTCTAGATTTCTCTTTCTGTTATTTCATTATTGGAGAATATAAACACAACTGATTTGGGGCATTGATTTTATATGCTGCAACATTACTGAAATTTATTCATCTGCTCTACGAGTTTCTTGGTAGAGTTTTTAAGTTTTCCTATGTATATGCAGAGGAATCGTGTCCTCTGTAAACAGGGACAGTTAGAATTTGTCTTTTCCTATCTCATTGCCCTTTATTTGTTTTAGTTGCCTGATTGTTGTGGTTAGTATGTTCAGTACTGTGTTAAATAGAAGTGGTGAGAGTGGATATCCTTTTCTTGTTCCTGTTCTTAAGGGAAAAACCTTAGTTTTTCCCATTCAGGATGATATTGGTGGTGTACTTGTCATAGATGGCTTTTTTTTTTTTTTGTCTTTTTTCCATGTCCGGCAACAGATCGCAACCCTCAGTGTCGCCCCCGTACCGGACCGGGACCAGCAACGGGATCGCAACCCTCGGCGTTGCCCCCGCGCCGCGCTCAGCCAGTGAGCGGGAACCGGTCTGTATGTGAGATCCGAACCCTCGGGCGGGAGCGCCGCCGCGCTTCCCAAGTGGCGCACTATCCAGTGCGCCACCGGGCCGGCCCATAGATGGCTTTTATTGTGTTGAGATACTTTTCTTCTATACTTTATTTGCTAAGCATCTTTATCATGAAAGGGTGTTGAATGTTGTCAGATGCTTTTTCTGCATCTATTGAGATGATCATATAGTTTTTGTCCTTAATTTGTTGATGTTGTTTATCACATTTATAGACTTGCATATGTTGAACTATTCTTGAATCCTCGGGATAAATCCCACTAAATCATGGCATATAATTTTTTTTGATGTGATACTGTATTCTGATTGCTAGTATTTTGTTGAAAATTTTTGAATTTATGTTCATCAGAGATATTAGCCTGTAGGTTTCTTTTTTGGTTGTATCTTTGTTTGGTTTTGGTATCAAGGTGATGCTGGCCTCATAGAATGAGTTTGGAAGAGTGCCCTTTGTTTCAGTTTTTTGGAATAGTTGGAAAAAATCAGTATTAATTCCTCTTTCAATGTTTGGTAGAATTCAATATTAAAGGCATCTGGTCCTAGGCTTTTCTTTGTTGGGAGACTGCTGATTAATGTTTCAATCCCATTGCTTATTATTGGTCTATTCAGGTTTCTATTTCTTCTTAGTACAGTCTTGTAGTTTGTACTTATACAGAAATTTATCCATTTCCTCCAGGTTTTCAAATTTGGGGGCATATAGTTGTTTGTAATACTCTCTAATTATTTTTTGTATTTCTGTGGTATCAGTTGTACTGTCTCCTTTTTCATTTCTCACTTTTGTAACTTGGGTCTTCTCTCTCTCTTCTTCGTCTTTTGTTGTTGCTGTTGTTATTGTTGTTGTTGTTAATCTAGCTAATGGTTTCTCTATTTTATTCATCTTCTCAAAAAAACTTTTTGTTTCCCTGATATTTTGTATAGTTTTTGGGTCTATATATCATTTAGTTCTGCTCTGATCTTAATTATTACTTTTGGTCTACTAACTTTGGGATTGGATTATTCTTGTTTTTCTAGTTCTTTGAGGTGTAGTGTTAGGTTGTTTACTTGAAATCTTTCTTTTTTTGATGTAAGCATTTATTTTTATAAAATTCTTTCTTAGGACTGCTTTTGGAATATCCCACAGGTTTTGATATGAAGTCTTTTTATTCATTGATTTCTAGTTGATTTATAAAAATTTTCTGATTTCCTGTTTAATTTCCTTTTGGACCCATAGGTCATTCAGGAGCCTGTTGTTTAATTTCCATGTATTTGTTTAGAGTCTTGAGTTTCACTTGTTATTAACTTCTAGTTTTAATCTGTTGTGGTCTGAAAAGATATTTGAAATGATTTGTAATGTTTTTAAAGTTATTGAGACTTGATTTGTGATATAACGTGTGTTCTGTCTTGCAGGGTGTTTCATGTGCTACTGAGAAGAATGTGTATTTTGTAGTTGTTGGATGAAATATTCTGTAGGTATCTGCCAGGTTTAATTGGTGTAATGTGTAGTTTAAATCCTGTTTTTCTCTGTTTATTTGTTGTCTGGATGACCTGTCCAGTGATGAGAGAGGGGTGTTCAGGCCTGCCACTATTATTGTATTGAGATCTATTTCTTTAGGTCTAACAGTGTTTGATTTATATTTCTGGGTGCTCCACTGGGGTGCATATATATTTATGATTGTTATGTCTTCCTGCAGGATAGATCTGTTTATCATTATGTAGTAGCCTTCTTTGTCTCTTTTTGTAATTTTCGGTTTTAAATTCTATTTTATCCAATTTGAAAATAGCTACTCTTGCTTGTTTTTGGCTGCCATCTGTGTGGTATGTCTTTTTCCATCCTTTCACTATTAGTCTGTGTGCATCTTTACAGGTGAGACAAATCTCTTGAAGACAGTATACAGTTGGGTTATGCTTTTTGGTCCAATCTGTCAGTCTGTGTCTTTTGAGTGGGGACTTTAATCCATTTACATGTAGCTTTGTTATCGAGAGATATTGTCTTATTTCTGGCATTTTATCACTTTTGTTTAGATGTTTTAATTATTTTTTGTCCCTTTCTGCCATTTTATTATTCATCTTCAGTGCTGGTTTGTTTGTTTTGAAGTGGTAGGATTTAGTTTCTTTTTGCTTTCTCATTTGCATTTGTGTCTTACCACTGGGTTTTGTTCTTTCTTACGTACTTGTGGTAATGATTATTGTTTTTGTGATTCCAGATGCAGGACTCCCTTGAAAATTCCTTGCAGGATGTGTTGTATGGTGATTAACTCCTAGTTTTTGTTTGTCTGGAAAATATACCATTTCTCCCTCATTTCCAAAGGATAGCCTAGGTGGGTACAGTCCTCTTGGCTAGCAATTTTTTTTTCTTCTTTGAGTATTTTGAATATGTCATTCCATTTTCTTCTTACTTGTAGAGTTTCAGTTGAGGAGTCTGATTTTAGTCTTATTGGGGCTCCCTTATAGGTGACTTGATGCTTTTTTCTTGCTGCTTTTAGGATTCTCTCCTTGATTTTGTGCTTTACCAGTTTGACTATAATGCGTCTCAGAGAGGATTTTGGGGGGCATTGAATCTGTCTGGGGATCTTTGAGCTTCCTGTATCTGAAGGTCTGTATCTCTTCTTATACCATGAAAGTTTTCTATTATTATTATACTGAATAGATTTTCAATACCTTTATCTTTCTCCTCTCCTGTGGAACACCCATGATTTGGGTGTTTATTCACTTAAGATTGTCTGCTAATTCTCTTAGAATTTCTTCATTTTTTGAAATTCTTTTCTCCTTTTTTTTTTTTGTCTGACATGGTTCAAGTTTGGAAATTCTTTCTTCTGCTTGCTCTTATCTGCTACTTATGCTCTTGATTGTTTTTTCTATTTCATTAAAGGTGTCTTTCAGATCCAGAGGTTCTGCTTCATTCTTTTTATAAGATATTAATCTCTTTGTAAATTTCCTCCTTCATATTTTGGATATTTTTGCTCATTTCATTTTGTTGTCTGAGTCCTCTCTTGTTCCATTCAGTTTCCATAAGATAGTTATTCAGTATTCCTTTTCAGTCATTTCAAGGGTTTACTCTTCTGTAAGGTCTGGTACTTGAGAATTACTAAAGTCCTTTGATGTTACTTTTGTTTTTTTCCAGTGTCTCTATGTAGATTTCTGGTCATCTGGTAGATCAGTTGCTTCTTCTATTACTCTGGAGTGAAATTTGAGTAGAATGATTTCTTCCTATTTTTCCAGGTTCCTCAAGTGGCTCTTTTTGTGTCAATTAAGTCAAATATGCAGTGGGCCACCTGTACAGTAGTCATGGATGTTATTGTTGCAGTGAGCCATCCTTGCAGCAGTAGAAGTTGTGGTAGTGGCTGTTGTGGACTACCTACATGGAAGTTGTTTGAGTCCTCCCCAGTGGTGGTGGTGCAGGGTCCTGCCTTCTGGGTGGGTAGGGTGGGGTGACAAGTGTGGCTGGGTGGGTTTTCCATCTGCCTGGGGCCTCCCTGATGGGAGCAGCCTGGGGTCCTTCCCAGTGTGTCAATTTTGTTTATTTTCTCAAAAACAAACTTTATTTTGTCAATCTTTCATATCTTTTTCCCCCCATGGCTTCTATTTTATTTAATTCTGCTCTAATCTTTACTATTTTTTTCCATCTACTAATTTTGGGATTGGATTGTTCTTGCTTTTCTAGTTCTTCAACATGTAACATTAGGTTAAGTATTTCTATTCTTTTGATTTAAGTACTTATTGCACTAAGCTTCCTTCTTAGTACTGCTATTGCAGTATCTCAAAGAAGCACTCTGAACTACAAAGGGCTCAGTGAGACAGGAACTGTATATGATGGTGTTAGTTAAATTACTGAAGGACTTTCCATGACAACTCCATAATTAGTGGGAGAGCCAGATAGGCCCAAGATTCAGAAACAGAGAACTGGTTATTATTTCTATTCCCTCCACCTTAAAATTAATCTCTGTGACCCCAAACTTTTATTCACACAGCACCCTAATCCCTTAGCCAACCTCTTCAGAGTACATCCTGTTAGACTCTAATCTAGTTCCTTAACCCAGGTTTCTGAGCTATATTTGTGCACTTAACTTGTTTTATGATACTCTTTTTCTTCTTGTGTATTCAGAATCTCTTTATTGCCCCCACCCCCTTTCTAGAACATTGCCTTTACTTCTTTCTTTGCAAAGCCAGCTACTAATACTAATAATGTTTCTTTTCTCAGAAACATTAATTTAATTGTTTATTCATTAGAATTAAAATGCACAATCCTAAATAAATAGGTTACGGGATAATCAAAGCCCCCTGTCAATTTGGGATGATCTGGAATCCCTGAACAGAAAATTATAGAGAATGTGATCACCTTCTAATTGTATTTTTACAGGAACTGAGATCTGAAAAAGGTTTGAAATGATTGGTGGCATTTAGGATAGTTTTAAAACAATTGGGGTGGGGATATTTACATAAGCAGATGGACTTATGTGTAAAGTAGAGTGATGGTTTCTAGAAGTTGAGATTATTGTAATATTTACCTGATAAAGTTTTCTGGTATGGGCTACCTAGATGTCCTTCAACTCAATCTGAGCCCAAAATTTCTGTCCTTGGTGCTGGAGGCATTTACATTAGCTATTTGATGAGTTTATCTGTCTCCAGTTTTCAATTTAAAAAATTACATGAGTCTCACTTTCTAACATTCTACATGTGGTTTTCATTTTCTTTGTAATATTAGAGGAAGTTGACTAAATTGTAGTGAATGGCAAGCCCTTTCTGGAATGTAGTTGGAATAATTAGAAAGCTTTCTGCAAGAAAAAAAGCTTATATGGAACCAATCTCCTTCTCAATTACATTGTTATTTTTGAGAAAAGAGGGCAAATAATTTTTATCAAGTGACTCTGTTATCTAGCTGGGCAATTTCCAGGAATTAAGGTTGTTTCCCAAGTATATCCTGATAATCAGTCACAAAAATATTATCAGTGATTCTCTAGTGGTCATTTTGTTAGGGAGCAATTGGAGACAGTCCCTGACCTTAGTACTAAACACATGAAATTATTTCTCTTAGCCAACTAATTTGCTACAACATATTCTTGCATGAAAAAAGAAGTCATCCAATGGAAATAGTTCTTGTGAGATATATGCCTTTGGCATAACCCTCAGAAATAGAGTTGAAGGATAGAGCCAGATGCAGGATAATTACCTGTCGATAAGGTCCTCCTCCCTATCCCAGCTACTTTCTGAGCACTTTATCTTGTGTACCATGGCCCTCCATCAATAGGATTCAAGAGAGAACTCCACTACTCAAATAAGATTGCTCTACCCTAGCCTCCAAGTCTCCACATGTACCAGTGAAGAGCTATACCTCAGATCTGGACCCCTTTTCCCCCATATATACTCATAACCTCTTGGTGACTATATGTCTTGAAACATCAAGGTAATGACATTATTCTCTTTGGCTTCATTCGAGTCAGTCACAAGAAACCCTAGCCTCACAGTTCATATCCTAGCACAAGCCACTATCATTTCACCTGGGTGCTAGTAGGATGCCTTCTCACTGTTCTCTCTGCTTTCACCTTATGCTCAGCATCCAGAGTGATCCTTGTAGAATTGTCACTTTTGTCTCTGCTCGAAACCCTCAATGGTTTCCTCTACTTGAATGTAAGATCCATAAAGTAGAGATTTATTTTTACTCTGTTTTGTTCACTGCTATGTCTAAAATGCCTAGAACAGCACCTGGCACACAGTGAACACTCAGAAAATATTTACAGATGGATAAATAAATAAATGAATAATCAAGGAACAGCCCTTCCACTCAGTGCTCCTTCCACTTCCTTAGTGCAAGTTTTTTTTATTTTATTTTATCAATATACAATGTGGTTGATTTTCATGTCCCTTTACCAATTCTTCCCTCCCCTTTCCCTCTCCCGCCTCCCACCAATCAACATCATATCTGTTCACTTGTCTTAACAAGTTCAAGGAATTGTGATTGTTATGTCTTCTTCCCTGCCCCCATTTGTTTGTGTATTTATTTATTTTTAGCTCCCACAAATAAGTCAGAATATGTGGTATTTCTCTTTCTGTGCCTGACTTATTTCACTTAACATAATTTTTCTAAGTCCATCCATGTTGCTGCAAATGGTAGTATTTCATTCCTTTTTACACTTGGCTTATTTTTTCTATATTTAGCATTATACAGTGGTATGTGCATATTGTTCTGTAACAGCATAGGTAAAAATAAAGAGGACAATAAATAAAGGTTATATTGCGTCCCACCATCCAAAATTAACATTTATATTTGTAGTTATATATATATATACACACATACTTCTGGACATGTCCTATAGTCATTGTTTCTTCCATTATATCCTTTTCCAAGTCATTCCCCTATATCAAACAGTCTTAACGTTGTCACCAGTTACATTAGTTTTCTATGGCTGCCATAAGAAGTTGTCATAAATTGGTGGCTTAAAATAACAGACATTTATTCTCTCATCTTCGGGAGGTCAGAAGTCTGAAATCAAGGTGTTGGTAGTGCTGCATTTTCTCTGGGGTTCTAGGGGAATTGCCTTTGTTTATCTCTTCCAATGTCTCGTGGTTACTATCTCTCTTGACCTGTAGCCACATAGCTCTGCTATGTCTTCCCATCAACTTCCACTGTATGTTTCTGTTCTCTTCGATCTCTTCCCACCCCCATCTTTATTAAGGTATAATTGACAAGTACAATTGTACATATTTAAGGTTTACAAGTTGATGACTTGATATGCATATGCATTGTGAAATGATTACTGCAGTGAAGTCGATTAACACACTCATAACATCATGTAGTTCCCTTTTTGTGTGGTGAGAACATTTAAGATCTAGTCTCTTAGCACATTTCTAGTAAAAATATAGTATTATTAACTATAGTCACCATATTATAGATTGGCCCTCCAGAACTTATTCATCTTATAACTGAAAGTTCATACCCTTGTCTCATATAGGGATATTTTTAATTGGATTTATGGTCCACCCAGATAATCTGGAATGAACTCATTTGAAGATTCTGAACTTATGACACTGCAATGACTCATTTTCCAAGTAAGATCACATTCACAGATTCCAAGGATTTGATGGGAACATATCTTTTGGGGGGACCACCATTCAATCCACTACAACAGAGTTAAGTTTCTAAAAACAACATAAATCTGAGTCACTGCTGTGGTTAAAATACAGCAGTAGTCCCTCATTAACTCTGCAGTCCACACTCCTTTGCATGGCATGAAAAGCGCTTATGACAGGATCCTTGACCAATCCTCCAGGAAAGCAAGCTTCATAATGACAGACAATCCAACATAGCTACTCCATCCCTAGAAAAACAGGGGAGGAGGTATCCTTGGGAAAACTGGGCTGCCAGCTCATCAAGCAGCTGGAGGTACAGAATGTGAAGATTTGGTATATTGTGTAAATGTAACCATTTGGATTCACAAGTAGGTCAGACCAAGGATCATAGAGATTAGGTTGCATTTCATTTTTCATCATGTGAGACAATGCCTGACATTAGCAAATTATTAATATGTTTTGTTGAAAGGAGTAAATGAATACAAGCATTGAATTCATGATTCAAAGACTCCAACTCTTTTTTCCCGCCCAACCTGTTGCCCCTTCTAGCTGAATTCCTTGTCTATACCTTAGCCTTTTAATTGCCCTGTTAGGTGAGTATACTATTTTATGTCTCATTCAATAATTTTCTACAAAAAGATACCCATCATCCCTGCTCTCCTTTCTTGTTCAGATGTTGGATCAACACAAGATGATAGAAGCAAGGCAGAAGCTAAGCTAAGCAATGAAATGTGAAGTACGAAATTCATACCTATTACTTATTCATTCCCACTTCTGCCTCTTTCTCTTAATGCATTAAAAGTAATAGTCTGAACCAAGCTTCTGCAGTTGTTTACTTCTGTCTGACAGAATTAGCTGGGGCAGTTCAGTCTCTCTGACTTAATGAGTCTCATCACTTTCCATCACTTTCAGGCATATTTTTTTTTCTTTCATTCCCTTAATAAAAATTAAAATTGCCCACAGTTCACCTCCATGGTTACTTGGTTTGACAAATTTATCAGAAAATGTAGCGAATGGCTTAAAGTAGATCGTATTAGTCCTGGTGTATTTGTGATACAAGAACATCAAGTTTGTGTGGAATTGTTTGAAGATGGTGAGAGATAAAGCCCCAGAGGAAGCAGAGCCATGCAGGTGCCACGGGTGAGTGCTGGGGTGGTCTGTCCCAGCCCAGGCAATAAGGGGGGTGAGGGTTACTGTCTTTAAAGAATTTAAAAACAGTGATAATACCAAATAACATCAGTCTACCTTTTATTATCACTCTGAGCCAATCATTGTAAACAATGTCAGTGAGAAAATATAGTATTCAACTGGGTAGGTGGAGGGGGTGGGGATGGGGAGGAATCTTTTGTTGTTCTAAGTTCTGAACAATTGCTATAGTTTTTTCTGCATTTAAAAATATATGTATAAGATCTAAATTAGCACATGTCTAGTACTTTTTCTTTAATAAACATTGTGTTCTACATGAAGGTAACCTTACTAACCTATATACATTAGTTCTGTGTTTGTAATTCGTTATAATTGTTTAACCTTGCTTTAGGCACAGTTTATCTCTAACCCCTATGGTTCCTATTCCTGCATTTAAAAAATAGATTCAAAATAATGATAACACAGTGATTGTAAAAACCAAAGTATGAAAGTTGAGTTATGTAATCCTACCACTGTATTTAACCGGCTTGAATTTTTTATTTGTGTTTAAATTTTTTCAGTGGAGTAACATTTAAAATCTGACAGAATCGATCCAAAAGAAAAAGACATGGAAATTTCTGGAATTTATTGTATAAAGGAATTTTCGTGAGTCTGGCAAACTTATTCTGAAGTTTAAGACTTTTTCCTAATTAGGTGAATGTCCTTAACTTCGTGTGAAAGAAACCTTAGTAATTAAAATCAATAAAAATGCATTCTTCAACTATAAGTGAAGACAAATTGAGATGGATTGGCATATCTGGCTATACTGTCCACAGAACAAGAATATAAGAAAAAGATTGATTTTGATGAGGTCATTTGCTAATTTGCAGAAGGTAAGGTGTAAAAACAGAAACTGTCATGATATTATTCATTATGGTGACTGACCAATATGTAGAAATGTTTTCTCCTTTCCTCTAAAAACATAATGTACTTAAAATTATTAATAATTACTTTTTCATTTTTTATTTTTTTCACAAAATATGTTTTTTAATACATATATACAATGTGTGATGTTCTAATCAGGGCAAATAGGGTATCCATCATCATGAACATTTATTTCTTTTGTGTTGAGAACATTTGAACTCCTGTCTTCCAGCCATTTGAAAATACACAGTAAATTATTAATTATAGACACCAGCACTACTGTAGAACACTAGAGCTTCTTCTTATCTAGTTGTAGGTTTGTATCCATTGACCAGCCTTTCTCTACTCCCCTTTCCCCCAATCCCCTGCCCAGCCTCTGGTAACCACTATTCTACTGTCTACTTTGAGTTCAACTTTTTTACTCCCACATAGAGTGAGAACATGCAGTATTTATCTTTCTGTCCCTGCTAACTTCACTTAACATAATGAGTTCCAGGCTCATCCGTGTTGCCATGAATGACCAAATTTTATTCTTTTTTGTGGCTGAGTAGTATTCTATATTCTTTTTCCTTTTTAACACTCCACTATTTTTAGTTTTTCTAACCATCATGATATATATATATATATATATATATATATATATATACACAAAAATTGATAAGCATTAGCTCTTGTTATTTTATAATGGTATTCTGTAATGGTAACACCTTCCAGGGCAAGGGGACACTTTACTTTTCTACCTTTTCCTTCCTGCTGGTGTGTCCTCCTTTGGGGATGTTACCCTATTACAGAAGAAGCACTCATAAATACTTGTTAATGTTTAAGTGCTTAAGAGCACAATACTAAATCACCGTGTATACTCTGTCATGAGATATATTTTATTATAATTTCACAGAAAGAAAAGGAAATAGAGAAGAGTGGTGAAGGGACTTGGTCCTTTACCCCCAGCTAACATTATTTCCGGCTAATCTTTTCACTTTGCGATTATCATTGAAGATAAATCTGTTGTACGGAGGAGGGAAATGTTAAAAGATGATCAGTTCTGGCTGTCAACTGTGTTATGTAAGCCTTGCTTAAGCAGGGAAGTTAACTTGGTTGCTAAAATGTTGAGCTCAGAAGGCACAGGTTTTCCACCTATATTCAGTCAGAAAGAGCCAAAAGTGATATGTGGCATGATCTTTCGTTTCTTCTTTTAGCCCCTACTTATAAATGAACAATTCTCTCCAGGACCCTTTCTCTTATATGATGTCATACCACATCTTTCCATAAAACAAAACTTTTGGGAATCTTGTTCTGATAACCTACTGACTTGTTACTCACCTACACGTGTGTAGGCGCCTACTTTTTGAGACAGTGGGAGTTATTTGGTAAATATAAAACATTAATTATGTGAATAGTGGTGTTTAAAATTAGCAGCAGGTATTGCTTTCAATAAAGACTAAAGAAATTTTTTTAAAAGGTAAGAAGAAACTACTGTGGAAGATTTTTTCAAAACAATTTTGACTGTGCCTGTGTAAATTGTCAATCATTTCTGATTGCATTCTATCTTCCAGAAAGCTGGGGCTGGCTTGTATCACACCTCCTAGAAAGACCTGGAGGTGCTCCTATAAAGAAACCATGTGTAGTGGGTAAAATGTTGAAGACATCCAGCTCCTACCTCAGAGATTACTGAGCTACTTTAAAAATCCTAATACTTGGCTGCTTTTTAGAAGAGCCAATGAATATAAACAAACAGAATTGTTAGCATCTGGGAGGAGGAGGCTAAAATAATTTGCTAAACCCATAAAACAAGTAAATCTTTGCTTAAGACTTGCACATGCCATTAATTAAACATTTTTATTGTGTGGTTGATTTAAACAACAACAACAAAAAAAAAAAGGCAGAGAAGAGAAAAAAAAAAACACCTTCCATTATGTGAACAGACCGATAAATAATAAATGGATTATCCAATTTCAGCTCAATGTCAACAAATCTTAGCCGGATCCTGCAGAAATGCAGTGCCCTTTTTACTGCCTATTATTAAAAGAAAAGGGCTTTAACACTTTCCTAAAGGAGACAGACAAGACAGGGAATGCAGGTGCTAGAAAGGATTGGTTAAAAAGCAAACCACTGAAGCATCTTTCCACATCTGAAAAGCGTATCAGTTTGTTTTTCCTAGGTTCTACATACAAAGCTTGACCGTATACTTTTATCGAGGTAAGTCTAGAGACTGTTTTGAGCATTATATAAGATATCTGAGGTAAATTCCTTGAGGACAAATATCAGGTTAGGTATTTCTCAGTTATATGCTCCATTACTTACCTTTATCATGGCCGTTGCTTGCTCCCATCTAATGTTTTGCTCTTGACAGATGTTTAGTAATAATTCTAACAACGAGTAAGTATTTATATTGCATGTACCATGCATTATGCTGAGCACTTTAAATACTTTGTGTTATTTAGTTTTCACAACAAAACTCTAAGTTAAGCAGGATTATTATGTTCCTTTAACAATTCACAAGAAAGAGTTTCTTTGGAAACTTGTACCAATTAAGATAACTTCTACATCTAAGAGGCTTACTCAGGATTCACAAACAGGCTCATCTGGCTCAAGAATTATCTACGTTTTGCTTCCATTTACTATACGAAAGTCATTAAATATTTCTCCCCCTGATCCCATATGTCTATGCCCAGCTGCCCATCACTTCCCACACTGATCAATTACTGAGGTAATTCTTCCATGTTTCCTTCTAGAACCCAGCACAAGCATCCTTTTTTATAACCTATGACTTGGAAATCACCTATAAAAACCTGGTCTTAGGCTATCAGGAAAACAAGTCTAAACTATTCTCTTAATGCCTTGTAGGTAACGTGGCAAGACGGCACCAAGAAGTTTTCTTAAATGAAACTTCTTGAGTTGGTCCTCACCAGTCACTTCTATTCATTTAGGGATTCTTTTAGGTAGCAAGATTAATTATTTAAGAAAACTTATGAGGATTACTTAATGTAACATGGAATGCCAAGTCCCTCTTTAAGTCTGCACAGTGTTAACACAGGTACATCATAGTTAGTATTAAGACTAAAAAGTTAGTATGTTTTATTGGAATTTAACATTTTCATGAATGCTTACTATACACTAGTGGGCACTTTACATGAATTAAATCATCTAATCCTTATAATAACCTTACAAAGTTGTTCCTTTTTTAAAAAATGTGTAGCTAAGTAGGTGAGACACAGAGACAAGGCCAGGCTGTAGCGCATTTGGTGGTGAATTCCTTCAGGAATGACATATTCTTCTCCCTAGTTATTGGGAATATTGGTGACTGACTGCTCACTCTCTGACCATTGTCCTCAGCAAAGAAGTCACCTAGCCCGAAGCCATGTCCCGACCTTAATAACAGTTTACAGCCAATTCCTTGTTGATGGGGGACTAAATAAGTCTGGCCCCCTTACCTAAAGAGATGCAATCATGAAGATCCATCCTAGCTCTAGAGCTCCTAGTGGAGAGTCTATTGCAAATACATCATAATACAACTCCTCTTTCTGCCCAGTCCTGCAGCCTTCTCACCCTATAGGTGTTGTTCCTGGGGGCACTGTCTAGTCAACTTCTTGAACTCCAATCTCCTTCCTAAAGTCTGTTTCTGAGAACTCAATCTAAGACAGTTGTTAACAGATGTGGCCCAAGAAAGAAAACTCCCAAATGGGATTTAAAGCTGTGTTATCCATGCTGGTGGCAATCAAAAGCCTTGGTGTTAGATGGAGCAGTGATCGACCCTGGAAGGCTAAAGTGGTTCAATTGTTAAAGCTTTCCAAGTAATGAACTGGGACTGGTAACTGGTGGAAGGGTGCAATGGTAGGGGAAATATGAGAAGATCTGGTAAATACCAACTATAATTAAAAGATAATCTGATGGCTTTTACTCAATGCCAATAATGTGATGGAGAAAAATAATGAAAAATTTAAAGCAATTAATCACCAATTGGAAGTATAGTGTGTAAGTCAAAGGTCCTTATTGGCAGCATGTAAAGAGACTGTCACCCCTGAAACTGAGGGCAGGAAAAATTGAGATTTGGGGGTTAATTTTAAGAGTAGCAGAACTCCAGAGAAAGTTGAGTTCTCATGCTTAGCTAGTCTGCTGTGCATAGGTATGAGACCTGCTTGGGGAGGAGTGGGACCCTGAGACTTGGCACAAAAACATCTGGGTCTGTGTGTTAAAAAACCATGAAGTGTCAGATCCCTTTGAACTCTCTTCACTTGCAGAACCGTGCTGTTCCTCTCTGTTAGAGGCTAGAGCTCTCCTCTCGCCTAAAGAAAATGTACAGGCCACTTCCTTGCAGGATCCATCTCCACCTCTCTTCTGGCCATTAGACCCAAAACTAGGGTCAGATCACTACATAACCTGGCAAGGAAGTGTTGGTTCTACTAAAGGAGAAAAGAAATCATACTCTAATGGAGCTGCAGGATATAGTCAACATGTACTAGCAAGAGATAGGAGACTGTGTATAGGAATTGATTCTGAGGGTACTGGATCAATGAGGGCAGAACCTAGAGTTCGATAATGGAGAGTTTATTAATGTGTGAGCTCTCTCCTGTGATATAGGATTTAATACCTGGTAAGGATCCCAAAAGATGGTGCTAATATGTATTAGGATGACTTCTGTGAACTTTTAGAAAGAGATGTAGAAATTCCATACATTGCAAGGTAGGTGGTAGCATAAAGGATCAGAAGACTTAGAGAAATTGAATGCTATAATGGACATGTATTTGAGGCTGGAAAATATACCAGCTGAGTAGTTTAGCAGGTGGGTCCCAAGGACACTCCATTTACCAAAGTGATAAGAAATGTTCTGGGGACAGGAACACCAACATCATTAAAAAGCTTGGTGGGGCTGCCCTCTGTAGGCAAGGCTGACAGTGGAATATGTTACAAAGCTGGACTCAGTGATATCAGTAAGGATAACAGAATCCTGAAAAAAAAGAGGCTAGTTGGCGGAGCTTTCATCAAAAGCAAGGAGGACACAACTATCATGTGAGTGTATTAGTCTTCTCAACCTGCTATAACAGAATACCAGAGACTGGGTACTTAAACAACAGAAATTTGTTGTCTCAGAGTTCTGGAGACTGTGAGATCTTGGCAGATCCAAGATCAAGGTGCCAGCAGGGCTAGTTTCTAGTGAGGACTCTCTCCCTGGCTTGTAGACAACCACCTTCTTACTGTGTCCTCACATGGCCATTTCTCTGTGTGCATGCAGAGAGAAAGGGAGAACTCTGGTATGTTTTTGTCTTCTTATAAAGACAACAGTTCTTTTGGATTAGGGGCCCACCCTTATAATCCCATTTAACCTTAATTACCTCCATGAAGGCCATATCTCTAAATACAGTCACATTGGGGATTAAGGCTTGGACATATGAATGGGAGGGAGGGACACAATGTGAATCTAAGTCAGCTGCCATGTGGTCTGACCTTCAGAAATCTATGGAGAAGGCTAGTAGAGTGTGTCATCTGGTGAGCCTCTTCATGTTTTGAAAGTAACATATTTCGCACTTGAAAATATTGTTCTGATCCATTTTCCAGGTCATACAAAAGACTGCCAGCTTTGACTATGATCCAAAATAAGAAAGAACTCTCCAACAGGTTTAGGTTATGGTATAAGCAGTTCTGCCACTTAGGCCATAATACAGAAAATCCCATAGTGTTAGAAATATCTATAATTGAAAAAGATGTTTACTTAGTTCATTTGGGCTGCTATAACAAAATACCTTAGATTGAGTAATTAGCAAACACCAGATATTTGTTTTTCATGGTTCTGGAGGTTGGGAAGTACAGGATCAAGGTGCCAGCAGATCCGGTGTGTGGCAAGGGCCTGTTCCTCAGAGATGGCAACTTCTCTGTGTCCTCATATGGTGGAAGGGGCAAGGCAGTTCCCCTCAACCTCTGTAATAAGGGCTTTACATTCGATTCATAAGAGCAGAGCCCTCAGAACTTGATCACTTCCCAAAGTTTCCACCTCTTCCTACTATCACCCTACATCAACAGAGAATAATACTGAGTCCCCAGTATGCCACCATCCCTCAAAAAGACCAGCCAGACACTTTTTGACAAGTTGATTACTTTGGACCTTTTTCACTCTGGAAAGAGCAAGGATTCATCTTGACTAAAATAAACACATACATAAACTGGGTATGATTTTGCCTTTGCTGCTCTCAGGGCCTCAGTCAACACTGTGATCTTATGTAGTATTTTATCTAGTGACACTGGATCATGCATACTATCACATTTGGCCAACAATCCCAGTTTATAGTAAAGAAAATGTGGCAATTGGCACATGACCATAAGATCCATTTGCCCTATAACATGCTATAGCACCTTATTTCTCCTGTTCTTTCCCTTGCTCTATATACTAGTCTAAAAAGTTGCTCAAATTAACTAGAGCTCAAACGTTAATAAACCCATAAGTCAGGAATACATTTAGCTTACTTCTCCCTGCTTACAGGCATAATGCAATTACCAACTTACTAAAGTTAATGGGTGATTCCCTGCATGAGGAAGAGATTTAATGAAAATTCCTAGCTAGAAGAGTTTCTTTGCAAGATGGAAATGAGCAAGTGTCTAATTAAAGCCACATGTACAGTCTTATTCCCCAAAACACACTGAATGTCCCCATGTGAACCTAGTATGGTACCAAGGTATAGGTTTCAATAAGGGAAAGGCCTGGAATTCAAAGCCAGATCTGTTTAACTCCAAAGCCTGTGGTCTCTTTCAGAATATCAGTATGCCCACTAGCTTCTAATCTCACTTAAATTAGGGTCCATAGATGCTTTCATTCACTGCTATGTCCCCAGCACCAAACTCAGTGCCTGACACCTAAGAGGTTTATTCAATGAATGAATACTTCTGAACATATGTGTCATCTCCTGAGGGGGACACAGTGACTTTCCAAAGTGAGTGGCTCACCATAATCATCAACAGCACCTGTTTTTTCTATACTCAGTAAGTACATAACAAAGAAACACTGCTTTGGACCTAGATTAAACTTTAAAAATGATCTAATCCTAATTCTCATGTTTCAGATTAGGAAACTAGGCCGCAGAGAAAGAAATGACTTGTCCAAAGCCTCACCACTAATGAATGACGTGGATAGAAGTTGACACCAGGTGGCTGAGTATTCTTTAGAAAAGTTTTCCTGTGGCTCTTGAAGATGATGAAATGATGGCAGCATTTCAGCAAAAGCCACATGAGCTGAAGTGACACTCAAAATGTTGAACCAACCCCATGACAAAGACACACCCATCAGAGTAAGCCCTGGACAGAACAGGGTGCTGTGATACTGCTGCTCAGAGAAGAAACACCAGCCTCACGTTACATGTGTCTGTACTCCATTCACTTCACATCCTCCTACCCATTTTTTGCTTGAGTTCGTTAGGTCATCTCCACATTTGCCAGGATTTATTATCTTCAGTTCCTTCCTCTTGTTTAATCAAGTGGAAAGTCTGTAGGTGTTGTATGAGGGTAGTTTCACGTGGTTAATAAAGTGCTTACCCTAGAGTCAAATCTTGAGAGATCCATTGCATATGGAGATGCCAATGTTTACCTTTAACCAAACTGAGAGTGACAGGTAAGCTTCTGGAAGTGCCATGAAAAACCTAGTAAGCAGCCTCAAGTCCACTGATAGACTCTCTCTGTTACTGGGTACCTCAACACCCATGCATCCAGGGAAATGAAAATTAATTGGCACAAAATGTTAAGAAACAAAGGGTGGCTTTGAGCATCTTTCCTTCTAGCTATGTATTTGGCTCTTCTAATAGGCCAACAAAGTGGCTGCCCTTATTGGGGACCATGATATTAAAAACCATTGGGTTTTTAATATTATGTGACATTAAATTTGTATTGTTCTCCAAACATACAATACATGAAATAGCAATAATTTTCCATGAGAATCAGTATAGCAAAATGAGTGAGTTAAACATACTGTAAAATAAGTAAAATTAGATCAATCAGTGTCTGTCTAATTCATTCTGGCTGGTGAGTGCAAGAGACGGAAGCTTTTCTCCTAACCCTGACCAAGGGTGGACTTCAGGAATGAGCCTTGCTGTGCGTGTGAATAGTCCTCGCTCCAGGAGCAGTGCATAGATGGCTACACACTCAAAAGTAAGCATTTCAAACACCCTACAGGGAAGTTGTTTCAGGGCCTTCGCATTATTAAAGTAGAAAAAAACTCACCAATGAGGAAAAACTAAACATAGCAGCAAATGTTCAGTTTCTTACCTTGTGGCATAAGTGTGTGTGTGTGTGTGTGTGTGTGTGTGTGTGTGCATTTTTTGTTTTTTTTTCATTCTGGGGAAAGATGATTTCAGGTTGGGAACTGGGTGGCCTGCAATAACATGAAGGCACAAGAGAACAGAAGAAAGTTGAAGATTAAACTGCAGTTGGGAAGAAGGAATTGTTCTCCCTAGTGGCTGCAGAGAAACTTTCAAACTGTTTTGAACACTTGAATGGAGATTCTGTCAACACACAGGTGGTGACCTCTGATACGGTTGTCAGGGGTGTTTGGCTCTCACTATGGTGTCTCTTCTCTCACCCAAGTTATGCTCCAGTTTAAGGAGAACTCCTTGAAATCTTCAATAAACCGAAACCTCACTTCTCGTGGGTTCTGTTTTTGTTTTTTCTTTTTACTTAAACCTTTGTGATGTGGGAATACATTCTTAGTCCCAAAGGACTATGACCTCTTTGAAAACTAAGTCTGTTTTAATAATATTTTTAATAAAAATTGGTTGAATAAAATTAAAATAAATCTTCTCTCAGAAGGTATGTAATCCCAAACCAACATGTTGATGAATTGGAATATCAGAAATATAGAAGGTAAGCTTCGGAAGTGTTAGAAAAATGTTAGACAAATTAAATTTAGCAGAGTTTATTTAAACAGAGAATAATTCATAAATTGAACAGCACTTGGAAGCAGGCAAGGTTCAGAGAGCTCCACCCAAAGGTGGTCAGGCAGTATTTACAGACAGAAAAAGGAAGTAACTACAGATATGGCTTGACTGGTTGCAGTTCAGCATTTGCCTTATTTGGAAATGTTTGAGCAGTTTTCACCCTGTGATTGGCTGAAAGCTCAGCTACTAAGAATGCCTAAAACTCATTAATTGTGACAGAAAATATGTCCTGGAGTTAGGTTGCAGTTTGGTTACGTATTAAGCTACAGTTTAATACATACAGAGGCAGCTTTAGGCCAAATTTAATTTAATTTAAGGGAGGAACTGTACATAATCTTAACTACTTCACCTCTTTTTCAAAGTAGGAATCCTCCTTACAGAAACTTCTAGGATACCTGTAAATTTCCCTTTCTTTGGTTCCTTATGTGACCAGAATTCAAATTGCCCCATATTGATACCATTTTTTAAATTGTGGTAAAATAAACATGACATAAATTTTACTATCGTCACCATTTTAGTGTAAAATTTAGTGTCATTAAATACATTCACAATGGTGTGTAACCATCACCACTATCTAGTTCCACACTTCGCATCACCTCATATTTAAAAAAATTTTTTTTGCATTGATATAATAATTGTACCTATTTGTGGGGTACAAGTGGTAATTTCATACATGTGTACAATGTGTAATGATCAAATCAGGGTAACTGGCATGTTTATCACCTATAAATTTATAATTTCTTTGTGTTGGGAACATTCCAAATCTCTTCCTCTAACTGTTTTGTTTTGTTTTAATAAAATTTCATAATTTTTTTATTGAAACATAATTGGCTATACGTATTTGTGTGGTACAGAGCTGAATATCAATACCTCTGTACAACGTGTGATGATCAAATCATGATAATTAGCATATTCATCATTACAAATTTAATCATCTTCTAGCTATTTTAGAAATAGACAATAAATTATTGTTAACTATAGTCACCCTATCGTGCTCTTGAACACTAGAACTTATTCCTTCTACTAATTGTATTTTTGTAGCCATGAACCAACATTTCTTCATCCTCCTTTCCTGCCACCCTTCCCAGACTCTGGTAACCACTAGTTCACTCTCATCCTCCATGAGGTCACTTTTTTTTTTTTTTAACTCCCACCTATGAGTGGGATTGTGTAATATTTCTCATTCTGTGACTGACTTACATTTAACATAATGACTTCCAGGCTCATCATCTTGCTAAAAATGACAGAATTTCATTCTTTTTATGGCTGAATGATATTTCATTGTGTATATGTACCACACTATTTTTATTCATTTATCCACTGATGGACACTTAGGTTGATTCCACACCTTGGATATTATGAAAAGTACTTCAATAAACAAGGGGGCCCAGGTATCTCTTCGATGCACTAATTTTCTTTCCTTTGGATATATACCCATCGGTGAGATTGCTGGATCACTTCATTGATTTTTAAAGCCAGACTCTTTTATGACTTTGTTTTTCTCTGGGTGTTTAATTGACAGTCAGCAAGTATCAGAGACTATCAGTAAAATAAAGTGAGGGGGCCAGCCCCGTGGCGCACTCGGGAGAGTTCGGTGCTTGGGAGCACAGTGGTGTTCCCGCTGCGGGTTCGGATCCTATATAGGGATGGCCGGTGCGCTCACTGGCTGAGCGCAGTGCAGGTGACACCAAGCCAAGGGTTGCGATCCCCTTACTGGCCACAAAAAAGACAAATAAAATAAAATAAAATAAAAAATAAAGTGAGGCAGAGTAGTATCAGACATTTATCCGGCAAGTATATACTGAACACCTACTCTGGATAACTCTACCATAAATATCAAATTAGGTTTGAAAGTGGGGGCCTAAATTCCGATGTCGGTTTATTCAACCACCACCCATACCAAATCTCCCCTTACTCTATGTGGACACGGGAAGAATCATGTAAATAAACTGGCCTCTCAGGTCCACTGTGAGGATCAAATATGACTACGAGTGACAACCCGCTTTGAGAAGCATAAGGTATTAAATAAATGCAAATGAAAAGAGTGAAAGCTGTTTTGAAAAATTAAAAATCTCATTTTGTGGTCCTTCAGAGGGAGTCATATACAGGAGGTGATTAACAGACACGCATAATATGGCTTGCTAATGAATTATCGCTAATGAGAAGTCAGATAATTAAATGGCTTGTTAGCATCATTTAGAATCTGGCATCAAAGTAGCATCTAAAAGATACATCAAAACCTCTTTAATTTCTGTACTTTTTTGTTATTTTCCTTAATCTCCTTTTTACTTCTCCAAACATGACTCACGTTTTCAACTGTACAGGTAGTATCTTATGAGTCTTTGTTCATTATCTATCTGTGTGAATGAGTGAAGGAATGTGTCAATGTATGAATAAATTATCTTTAAGTTGTATGCTGATGAATTTGCTATGGGAGCAATGAGCAGTTCATGGTGAATTGCGTTTTTCAATAAGTTCTATGAAGAGGAGGCACTGGCCCATAAAATTGAGAGAAGAGAGGAAACGCCATTTTTTTTTACTCCACAGTTGGAAATGGAAACACCAGTTCTATGTGAAGCTAGTCTGTGATGTTGACCTGTCCCAAAGAGTAGCACTTCTATCTCCATTCTGCCAATCTGAGGCAGAAAGGAAGGTTCCTTTTCTAAGTACACCTTGCTCTCTCTGCTGGCCACATGGAGTACACCACACACAGTGGAAGCCTCGATCATTCTCGATGGTATGAAAATGGAAATTACGAAGGACCTTTAGGATGCAGAATCTATTTGGTTGAGATTAAGTGAAGACTCTTTTACCAGCTGCAGCAAAATAATGGCAGCAAACAATAATTAAAACGAAAATAATAATGACAGATGTTTGTTAAAACCAACTGTATTCCAAACATGATTCTAAGCACGTTATGTGCACTGCATTTTTCCCCTTGAGGAGCTTTCTCTGTGGCTGGTAATAGACAGATTGCTATTATCTGGAGTGGGGGTAAGAACAGGAAAGAATCCATTGCTCAGTCACAGAACAAGAAAAATTAGAATGTTGTTTGCCATCAATTTTACACCATCACTTTCAAAAGGGAGATTTTATTTCAATCTTGAAATGAAGATTTAGGAATACATACTTATACATCCTAAAAATCAAGTGAAGGTCCATCAAGTTAAAAGTCACAGTATAAGTACAAATGGTGAACTTATTTAATTGGGGTTTTTATTTGCTTTATATAGTCAAGGTCGATCTCATGGACCAGACTTTCAGTTTTAAGAGCCTGAGCTGATGTTAAAATTGGTGCTTTAATCAAAATTCATCCAAGTACTTAAAGCTCACATTGGAAAATTTCCTAGATGGACTTGTTCAGTGAGAGGAAACATTCTGCTGTTTGTGGTTTGTTTCCATCAACTTTTTTTTATGTGTGTGCTCCAATATGCAAAATGCTTTGGCACAAGCTAGTGGAATCATGTTAATACAACTTTATGTAGAAATGTTTCATTTGTATAAATATTTTGAGAAAAGAATATGCAGTTAAGAAGACTGTATGACATACAAAAAGATTACAGATTTAGGAACCAAGCAGATATGGTTTTGAGTCTTCTGAAACATGAGGATAATTATAAAACATATACTGTTGAAAGGACTGGAGATAATGGTGCCTAATTCAGTTCTCGGCATATTAGTAGGTGTACCTGTTAAGGCTCAATCAGCAAAGATAGATAGATAGATAGATAGATAGATAGATAGATAGATAGATAGATAGATAGATAGATAGATAGATAGTTACATAGGTAAATACATACATACATACATACATACATATTAATTCACATAAAGATTTGACCCTAGGGGCCGGCCTGGTGGTGCACTGCTACAGTGCGCCGTTTGGGAGCGCAGAGGCTCTCCCGCCGAGGGTTCGGATCCCACATACAGACCAGTTCCCGCTCACTGGCTGAGCGAGGTGAGGGCGCAACACCGAGGGTTGCGATCCCGTTGCTGGTCCCGGTCTGGTACGGGCACTACACTGAGGGTTGCAATCCGTTGCTGGACACGAAGAAAGACAAAAAGGAAAAAAAAAAAAAAAGATTTGACCCTAGCCTGCTGTGAGAGCTAGTTATTAATCTCTGTAAGTCTCAGTTTCTTAGACTGATGCTGGAGCTTGAAGTCCACAAAGCAGGCAGTCAGAAAGGATATAAAGGATATAGAAAAAGATGGATATAAAGTGAGAGAACAAGTAAAATCTAGGGCCCATAAGCAAGAGCTAAAACTCAGTAGGACAAACTAAAACCTGTCAGGTCTTATTGATTGTTGCGTTGGTGGTGTAGGTGTCCTGCAGAAGCTAGGACCTTTCCTCACGGAGCTAAACACACACATCTAGCCCACGAGTCCAATAAGCTAAAGGAAGATTCAGAGAAAGGTGGAACCATTGCAGTCTCAGTGTCTGCCTCATGCCATTGAGATAAGCAAACAGATACACTGCAATGCATATGAGCCATCAAATAGCTGCTGCTTCACATCTTCCCTCCAAATGTCATAAAAGAATCTTCTTTTTGCCTCACCCAAACCGGACACATACAGAAAAAGGAATCTGGATAGGTAGGTCAACCTATCCTAGTTGACACATTACAAAGCCACTACCGTAGGAACCCATTAACTGATAGTACCAGTGCACTATTAATGATGAATTCCTCCTTTTTAAAAAAATTTGTTTTTAAATTTATTTTTTTAATTTAAATTAAACAGCTAACATTATTTAGCTATGGTGCTTTATTAGGTGTCTAGTAATGGGGAAGATAAGATATATTCATAACAAACCTTGAAGTACACAGTAGCCTATGATAAGTGGCAAATGCAGGTGGCAAATAGACTTAATCTTGAATTCTAATACCAATTAATTAAGAGTGCTGGACAGTAGTTTTAGGATAAGGATTCAACAAACTTTTATTCAGTGTCTACTGTATGTGAGACACTATTCTAAATGCTAGAGACATAGCAAGTGAACAAAAAAGTCAAAAATTCCTGTTTTCATTCCAGTAGGGGAAGATGGCCAATAAGCAGAAAAATAAACACAATGCATACCGTAACATGAAAAATACATTTAAACTTGGAAGAAAGGATGCTGTGATGCCTGGGTGAGGTCTGGAGTTGGAAATGGTATATCATGGGCATACATATTTTCTCTCTTGTTCAGCAGATCAAAAGCAAGGCAGTGATGCTACTTGAGAGTTTCAGAAAAGCCTTGAGACATTTTGTCCATTGAAATCCAATCCATCTGGGGCTGGCCTGTGGCTCACTCGGTAGAGTGCGGTGTTGATGACACCAAGGCCACGGGTTCGGTTCCCATATAGGGATGGCCGGTTTGCTCACTGGCTGAGCGTGGTGCTGACAACACCAAGTCAAGGGCTAAGATTCCCATACTGGTCATCTTTTTTTTAAAAAAGAAAAAAAAGAAATCCAATCCATCTTCCAATTTGCAATTGAGAGATTCTTTTCCACTTACAGAAGTCTGTGCTCTGAGAAATAAAGGTGGTATTCTTATGTTGTAGGATTTTGGTCAGAACATTTGAAGGACAGGGCCCATATAGGACTGGTATAGGAAATGAGACTGTAAAGAATGACCAGGGTCAAATTGAAGAAGACTTGAATATAAGGCCTAGTACGTAATTTTTTTTTTAAAGTTGTGTTGTGCAGTATAAATTTTTCCAGAATTTCATGAAGCCGGTGTTCAGAAGACCTATGCTGGAGTCTAATCTCCCTTTTCTTTGTGTGGTTGATCATGACAATGAAAATCAATAGGCAGTAAAGGCGATTCCTGTTAAAACTAAATTGGAATGACTGATTTTCCTCTGGATTATTTAGATTCCAGAAATCACTGGTTCTCATTATGGTAAGAAAAATATTTACTCTTCACTTACAAACAAACAAACAAATAAATAAAAAGCCAAATATCACTAGGGAAAAACATAAGAAAATCAGGTCTCTCTGTGACAATTTAAGGTAATAATGTGGCCCATAAAGAGGGGTTATTGTGCCCTGACTACTCTGAGAACAAGTTTCCCTGCCAAAACGAAAGCTCAGAAATCAATAAATTTGGGGAAGAAGGTGGTATGACCTATAGTGAATTAATCCAATAGTCTTAAGAGAATGTCCAATGGGTTTTTCTCCACCTTCAGAAAGCTCTACTGTGAGAGAAGAGGTGTTATTTGGAGTCAGTAAGCCTATCAGAGTATCGGGTGGAGAGGGTTTATATGAAGCAGAAACAGGAACCCTGACTAGACAGGTTCCACTAGTCACCGTAAAACGTGCAGATATTACCTGGGTCACATAATATATGGCACAAAAAGCACCTACTAATAAATTACAAATGCTATTGTTAGCAAAAAAGAAAAAAATATAGGCTCAGAATCAGTGATTTACAAGAACGGTGCTCACTGTCTGGGGTGTGATAACTTTGAGGAAGCGAGACTGTCCCAGGTGGGGAGAAAAGGCTAAATGCCTCAAGTAATACAGAAATGTAAAGTTCCAAAGCCTTATAACATTGAAATTCCAATTTCTGAAACTTGAAAGCCAATACAATTGTTTTGTCAGACAGTTTTATATGCTAGGTAATGCATTTCCCAGCTATTATATTTTAGTCTAAATAATAATTCTGGGTACTATTCTCTGGTCAATCTTTTCCTTCCTACTCTTAGACTTGGCACCAGGCTTTACTTCAGAATGTTCAGTTTTCAGACCAGGCCTTGTTGCTGTGCAAAAAGTCACCAAAACTTGTACTCTTCTAATCCAAACAAACCTGAGACTTTAGAGTCTGTGATTTTTGCATTAGAGGATCATTCATGTATGTCTTAGTTACTCAGTCATATTTATACTGACAGTCTAGAGTTTATCTGGAACAATACTTCAACAAAATTTCCAGAAAAGATAAATTACATATTTTCTGACCCATATGTGTTTATAACTTTATTCCTGGGCAGCATATCTCAATGAATTTTCTAATCAATTTTTGGGAGGGGAAAATAGAATTAAAGCACATGGTATTTGGTGGGAATCTCTTGATTGCTTACAGAGAACAACTGGTGCTTTTGTCTACTCCGCATCAGTTTCCCCTTCTGATGTCAGCACCTCAGTTGCCCTTTAGGGAACACACTCTCTCCTCACATGACCCCATTCCTTGGCTTCAGAAATAAATGGATATTTAGGTTTGGCCAATCATAGTACCATATCCCCTTGGCTACAGTGATTGTTTTATAAACAGGCACGTCGCTCAAAGTCACAAAAGTTCCAGTGTGAGTTGCTACCTTTCCACTGGCTTGCCAAGAAGATTATAAATAAGCTTGGAGCTATGTTGGCCACCTTGCTTATCTGAGAATGAAGCCAACACATAGAAAAACACAGTTGAGACATAGAAAAATATGAATTTTTCGATCACACTGAATGAAAATATGAATAAAATGTGTGATCCAATGAATTCTGTTTTTAATTTAAGAAAGCCTTGATTATTTTAATTAGAAATAACAAAAACTTAATTCAATTAATATACAAAGGAAAACATACATATACAGAGAAAATAATTTTCCAATTGGATTAGAATCTTATAAAAAATAAAACTGATGTGACCTTATCTAATCTCACTGATAAATGAAGATTTGAGACACAAAACGTTTGCTTAATGGATTTATCCAAAGCCCCATAACAACTAATGATATGTCCAGAAATAGGATTCATTTCTTGGCAGATAGTTCTTCAAAGTTCAAAAACTATTTGGGTGGGGATATGGATTCTAGCATAGATGCTGTCTAAATTGTTGGTCATTAATATTATCTGTAACTGCAAAGCTTGGTAAGATTATGTACCATTTCTAAACATGTGAGTTTTTTTCTCTTAACATGAAAATGTGCTTTTCACATTTCCTTCAGAACTTCTTTAAAAAGTGAAAGCATTTGATAACTAGTTTCATAGAAGAATAATATAATCTATGTGCAGTAATTCAAACAATAATGATTAAATTAAGTTACTCCTGATATCAACATCCCACTTATAACCAATGAGCTGCCCACAACTGTCTTGAAATGCCTTTAATTCCAAAGTGCAGTTTGAGTGAATTATCACACTTCATAGTCAAAGATAATTGCATTCATTTACAAAATGAAAGATACTGTCAAATTGAAGATCCCCAAAATCTGAAGTGTAGATTTTATCCCTCTATGATACATGGAATATTTGAAATCTGGATAGTAGCATGCTATTAAAAATGTTGAAAGAAAGGATGATCAATTTAATCTTTCTATACAATTTTGGAATCAAATGTAATAGTATGTATTATTGAAATTCCCTGGTTTTTGATATAACTGTGTACACCATGACTTTACAGTGTACCTTCTAACCATGATGTTGTGAATACTTTCCACTACTTTTATCTTTTTAAGTGTTTTCAGAACCACAGACAATAGGTATAGTATATGTCTGGAACTGTTTCTCCTGCTTTATAGATTGAAAATACAAGTCCCATAAATAATATTTAAGAGCAAATAGAAAATTGGGAAATAGCTACAAAAAATATAACAAAAGTCAAATATGAATAATGGACAAATCATTCATACTCTTTTATGATGTAGTAGTAAGAAAACCCAAATATTACAATTTTTAAAAGGGAGAAAGGAATGAATAGACAACACGAGGCAATACAACTTAATAGATGTTAGAAAAATGTTCAGATAAACTAGTAGTCAACAAATATGCAAAGTTAAACAGCAATAATATATCACATTCTTTCTATTACATAAAATAGGGGAGTAAAAGAGAAAAATACATTAGATTAGTAAGAATTCAAATAAGATTTTTGGTAAGATAAAATTATCAATTTTTCTTCTGTCTTAGAAGAAATTGCTCACAATTGCTGCTCTACTGATGCCATGTTGACCTCTCCCGTCCCACCCATGGTGTTAGGCCTGAATTATTTTTAAATATATATTTTTTCTTTTTTTTTTGCATTATTTTAAAGTGGCTTGTGTAGAGGGAATAAAGCTTATGTGTACTAAGTTTACTAATCTCCACCTTAGTGAATACACACACACACACACACACATATAACTTGGAATAAAATAATATATATCATATAATACGTTTTATACTGTTATATTATTCATAATATATAATAATTTATTATGAATAAAATAGTAATTGTGTATGTTATATATAAAATACCAATATATTTAGCATTGAAATATTTTCCAGATGAAATTTTACACAGAATGGTGAGGCTTAAAAGAGATGAGTGAAACTGTTCTACCTACAGTGGCTAATGGAGCCCAGAGCCTTACTATCTCGGCTTCCTCTCACCTCCTCTCACAGCATGGCCATTCCTCTTAGTGGCTGTCTTTCAGGGTGGAAAGAAGATAGGAGAAAGTTGTAAAAGTAAAGGACATTAAGAGTTGACCTTCATGACATGGAAAGCTGAGTTCTCATCAATTCCAATGTTCCTTATGCATATAAAATCAATGCTAAATACAAGAACACACCTGACTGGTGCTCTCAAGGGATGATCATCAGAATATTACAGGAGGGATCAGTATATATCTCCTTTTAAACTGTAGTAAAGGCTGATAGCTTCAGATGTTCTATATAGCAGAGAACAAGTACAACAATCTGATTCTGATTTAGCCCTGGGAGACTTGTAACATCAGTTCCTACAACAATCACACTATTTCTTAAATCCCTTTCCCTACACCCATTATCTTGGCCCCAACCAAACTCAATGTTAACTTGGGTGAGATTGAATTCCATTTAAGAATGTTTTTAATCCATTTAACTAATGTGGCCTAATATTCTTTCAAACGTAATTTATGGCATAGCAAGACTGTACATAATAAGTTCAAATTACCCAATCGTCATAAAACCCAACTGTCTAGAAAAGAAAAATGTTGACGTTGGACACTTTAATATAATGACCCAATGGTAGTTAATTTTCTTGGTATTTACTCTAATAACACGAATCTTGATAAACATTTTGGTATTAATATGTATGCCGCTCACTAAAAGTTGTGTAGAATTTTGACTTGAATTCAACCATAGCTAACTAGACTATTAATTTAAAGTGCAAGTGCACAAGATAATAAAATATCTGTTCATGTAAAAAAGACATCTTCGTTCTCCATGAAGACAAAAGGCTATCTCATACAATTGCTATTTAATTTGTCTCAGTCACAGAGAAAGACAAAATCAGCGCAGACAAGTTTTGAATACAGCTTTCAGACAAAATGGCTCTGCCTTTCACTTGGTGCCACGGGCACAGACATCCATTTGCATTTAAGGAACAAAAAATCCCATTATATTCATAATGGTGTTCTTTTCCTAAGTTGGACCAAAGCAGGTGTGGCTCCTCTGGGTAAATGGGTAAAAAGAGAAGGTAAAAAAAGAGAAAACCTTTGCTTATTCACTAACAAGGCTAATGAACATACATCTCATGCCCCGTGGCTTCCCGGTGTATTTGCCACCAGTTTATAGTGGTGCTTATACTTTCTTAGGGCTTTAACAATCCAGCTTACAGATGCAAAGAACTGGGAAATTTGCTAATGCATTAAATACCTGTCCCTCTGTCTTTCAGCAAGCATGCCTAAACATACTAGCTTCCCTCCAAAACAAATTTTAAAATCCTAAAGAAAAATGTATTTGAGAACTTAGAATTATCAATATCAGAATATTGTTTTCTTCTTTTCTTCCTGAAAATGTCTCCATTTTTTTAAAAAATGAAGCTGGAAATGAGGTGATCCCCTGTTTACCATCACTCACCATGCCCCTCTATATCCATTGCCAATATTAAAGAGACATCTGGCTTCTTTTCTGCAACTTCAGCTCTTCTTAGTAATGTCCCCTGAATGCTTTCCAAACTTTTTGTGTCCCTCCACACTTCTGGGACACTGATACGAAATTATGAAGTTGAAGAATATTTTTGCAAACCTAAAACAAAAATCCATTCATCAGTGTATAGAACTGATGTAATTAGACTTTATATGGCTTATGCTAGCTTTTCCTTTGTGTGTGTATATATACATATATTTATACATATAAATAATATAATATACATATAATACAAATAAAATACATATAAAATAATATAATATAGTAAAATATATTATATTATATTATAATATTATATGTTATATTATTTATATGTATACATATATGTATATACACACACACAAAGAAAAAGCTAGCATAAGCCATATAAAGTGTATGTATATAAATATATTTATACACACACACACACACACGTATATATGCTCTTCCCTAAAGAGTCTAGTATATGTTTAAATCAATATATTCTGAAATGAATATAGCATTTTCAGGTATGTATACATATATGTGTATTCAACAGAAATTAAGACAATGAAGAACATTGAAAAATGCAGTTAGAACCAAGTACAAGAAAAAATCGAAAAAAGCCTAGTGTACTAAGTCTAAAGGTCACATGTCCATACATCCACAGTAACAGGGGTGATGTTTTAATCACCAAAGTGAGAGGTCAGAATTGGAGGCAATAGAAAGACAAGGATAGAAGCCATAACAGTGAAGAAAGAAATGAGAAACAGAAACACAGAGAGACTTACGAAGACAAATGACACAAAAAGCCCATAGTCACCTTGGAAGCATGCTGCAAAGCTACAACTTGTTTATGTACATGGACATTTTTCCACCAATGGGATTCTTAGGCAATGTAAATCCCTACACAAGCTAGTTAGAGATGCCTTTAATATCGCGGAGAACCTATCCAGCAGTTTACACATATTGCAGGAAGCAGGGCAGAACTTAATATCTATTTCACGGCAAGGTTATACAGTAGAGAAAAGATGACTTTGCCCTTTCTAAATGTGAATAAACATGGCTTTATAAACTTGTTGAAAATATGCATTTTTACATACATACATTTTTTAACTTCTCTTTAAGAGGATATTATGATACATAGTAACGCAAAGTTTGATTAAATATTGTTCAAGGCAAAGTGGAAAATCTGCTTTTAAAAATGAAGGGTTAGGACAATAAGCAGTCCAAGTAAATTCAATAGAGAAATTGGAACCAGTAAATTTGAGGAATTCATCTTTAGAGTATTCAAAGAGGAAAAATATTTTAGATTTCTAGAATCTAAAACGTAAAGGCCTTTCTCATATTACTATTGATTCTGCATTCCAATTAATTACCTTGCCAGCAGACTTTCCTAACAAAGGACTCTACCCACATAGTAAATGTAAAACCAGCCATTCTGCAAAGGCTGGACGTGTCCTGATACATCTCTATAAAAATTAGACATGTCCATCATATACCTCTCTCCTCCAGGAGCTAACATCTCAACATTCTGGTGAACTTTCTCCATTCCAGTCGTACATCAATAAATGCATTTAATCACTCTTTTCTGTAATATGCTCCTATTAACTCACTCAAAAAATATTTCTTAGACATCAATTTGAATTAAAAATGGTAATTTTAAGCAGCTGCATAATATTCCATTATGTGTGGGTTATAATTAGTTCATCCAATTCCTCTATTGATGGGCACATAAGTTGTTTCCAGTTTTTTATTATAGATATTAGTGCTATGAACATATATATTTGCACACCTTTATTGCACTTCTCTTAAAATAAATTGCTGGATTAATGTGTGTATATATTTTAAGGTAAATATTACACCATTCTCCAGAAATACTACAATAATTTACATAGTCACTAAAAGTAAATAAATGTGCTCATTTCAAATAATCCTCAACAACACTGAGCTCTGACAGTCTTGTTAGTATTAGATATTTTATAGTTTTGTTTTTTTGTGAAATTAAACACCTTTTTATATGTTCACTGATTATTTTTAAAATATCCTTTTAGATGTTTTGCTATGTATTAATGAATTAATTTTTAATTGACAGAATTTGTGTATATTTGTCAGATACAACATGTTTTAAAATATATATACATTGTGAAATTGAGGTGAAAGATCTCTGCAATGAAAACTATAAAACATTGGTGAAAGAAATTGAGAGTACACAAAATAATGGAAAGATATTCTGTGTTCAGAGATCAGAAGAATTAATATTGTTAAAATATTCATACTACCCAGTGATCTAGAGATTCAATGCAGTCCCTATGAAAATACCAATGACATTCTTCACAGAAATAGAAAAAAATTCTAAAATTCATATGCAACCACAAAAGACTCCAAATAGCCAAAGCAATCCTGAGTGAAAAAGAACAAAGCTGGAGGCATTATACTACCTGACTTCAAAATATACTACAAAGCTTTGGTAATAAAAGTAGCATGGTACTGTAGTAAAAACAGACACATGGACTAATGGAACAGAACAGAGAATCCAGAAGCAACTCTACATATCTACAACCTACTGATTTTTGATAAAGGATCCAAGAACATACATTGGGGAATGGACAGTTTCCTCAATAAACGGTGCTGGAAAAACTGGATATCCATTTGCAGAGGAGAGAAACTATATTCTTATCTCTCACCATATACTAAAACCACCTCAAGATGGATTAAAAACTTAAGTGTAAGACCTGAAACTATAAATCAACTAGAAGAAAACAGGGGAAAAACTCTAAACATTCATCTGGTCAAAAATTTTATGGAGACTTCTAAAGCTCATTAAACAAAAGCAAAAATAGACAAATAAAATTACATCAAACTAAAAAGCTTCTGCACAGCAAAGGGAACATTAAACAAAGTGAAGAAGCAACCAGCAGAATGGGAAAAAATATTTGAAAAATATTTGAAAACACAGGATTAATACCCAGAATATACAAGGAACATATGCAATTCAACAGCCAAAAAAACCAAGTAATTCAATTAAAAAATGGGCAAATGATCTGAATAGAGATTTCTCAAAAGAAAACATACAAAAAGCCAATATGTATATGAAAAATACTTGACATCACTAACCATTAGGGCAATGCAAGTCAAAACTACAATGAGATATTATCTCTCCCCAGTTAGAATGGCTAGTATCAAAAAGAAGAAAAATAACAAATCCTGAAGAGGATGCAGAGAAAAGGGAACTCTTAAACACTATTGGTGGGAATGTAAATTCGTAGAGCCATTATGGAAAACATCATGGAGGTTCCTAAAAATCTTAAAAATAGAACAACCATATTATCAAGCAATTCTTCTAGGTATTTACCCAAAGGAAAGGAAATTAGCATTCCAAAGAGATATCTGCCTCCCCTTGTTTACTGCTGTACAGTTCACAATAGCCAATATATGACATTAACCTAGATATTCATCAACAGATGAATGAATATAAAAATGGTATACTAATCAGCCATAGAAAAGAATGAAATTTTGTCATTTGTGGCAACATGGATGTGCCTGGAAAACATCATGTTAAGTCAAATAAGCCAGGCACAGAAAGGTAAATACTGCATGTTCTCACTCATATGTGGGAGCTAAAAAAAAAGTTGAGCTTATAGAAGTAGAGCATAAAATTGTGGTTACTAGAGGCTGGGAAAGTTAAGGGGGTGGGGGAATTAAAAAGAGGTTGGTTAATGGATATAAAATTACAGCTAGATAAGAAAAATAAGTTCTAGTGATGTACAGTAGTGTTGGGCATCTATAATTAACAATAATTTATTGTATGTTCTCAAATAGCTAGAAGAGAGGAGCTCAAATGCTCTCATCACAAAGAAATCATAATCTTTTGTGATGATGGATATGCTAATTACACAGATTTGATCATAACATTTTATACATGTATTTAAATGTAACTCTGTACCTCATAAATATGTAAAATTAATATCAATTAATAAACAAATAGATTTATTAAAAATAATGCAGTGCATTGTTATTAACTATATATATATTAACTATATATATATTAACTATAGTCACTGTGTTGTATAATAGATCTCTTAAATTTATTTCTCCTACCTAATTAAAAATTTGTATCTTTGATAAACCTCTCCCCTAACCCCACCCTCCCAACTCCAGATAACCACCATTCTACTCTGTACTTCTGTGAGTTCAAATTTTTTAGATTGAAATCATGTAGTATTTGTCTTTCTTTGTCTGGTTTACTTCACTTAACATAATGTCCTCCAGGTTAATCCATCTTCTCCCAAATGGCAGGATTTCCTTATTTTTTAGGGCAAGGAGCCTTTATATTTGGTAGCTGGTCTGAAGCCTAGGATCATAGACCTAGAGCCACTGGGGCAGGTCTGGTGCTTGTGGTTACTGGTACCCGACTGAAGCCTGTTACTTGAGGTGATTTGGAGCCAGGGGCTGCAGGGGCTGTCTCAGAGGATGGCCCAGAGGCTGAGATGTGGGTACAAGCATGAGGACTAGGGCTGCAGGATTTAGCATGGTGCTGAGAGTGGGCTGGATCCTGGAGCTGCTGAAGTTGTCCTGGCAGTGGGGTAGCCCAGAAACCGAATCAGAAGCATAGACTGGCAACCTAGGGATTCAGAATTAAGCCTGCAGCAAGATGGACTTGGAGGCTCCATCCGTGGGAATCAGCACAGGGTTTTACTGTGGCAGGCCCCGTGTTGGGAAAATATAGAAAAATGGTCAGGGCCCCTCGGATGTTCAGAATCTTGCTGAGCATCTGGTGCAGAGATGTATGTGTTCCCAGGTATTCCTTGTTATTGTCTAATATGATTGTGCATATGCAGTTCCTCCCAGTCCACCATCTTCTATAAAGAAATTGCAGTGGGGCATTTCCAATGCTGCTCTTCACATCCTGGGGTTGGATTCTGTGTCCATGAAGGTGTTCTGGATTGTGGACTTGAGTATAAAGGACTAACGGCTTGGCTACACAAAGCTTCTTGAGATGCTGTGGGAAGCCACTAGAGCGGGTGCTCCTAGCTCTGAATAAACCCTATTATTTCTTCACCCACAGCTCCCAGGACCTTTTCCTATTACCTAGCTTGTAGACCTGTGGAGGGTTTGTGACCCAGTCTGGACAACAGGCTCGAGGGTTCTGTGAGTCCTGGCCCTAGCTTTACACCCAGTTTTGGGGTCTGAGGCAAAGTTCAATGTTCACTTTCCTCTCCTTCCCCTATACAGAGATTATATCTCTCTGCACCACACTGCTTGGGGTCAGGGTAGGGGTGACATGGATAACGTACAGCTGACCCTCCTATCCTTTTCAATGCATCTTTTCTTAGTTCTGTGCTACACGCAGGTCCTGTAATCTCCCACCTGGCTTTCTTGGCTCTTGTGAAGGTATTTTCGTGCATGGATAGTTGTTCACATTGGTGTTTCTACAAGGGACAGCACAGAAGAGTTCTATTCCTCCACTGTGCTGTTGTCTCCCTTCTTTCTTTTTTTTAATTGACTCATAAGAGAGTTTTTTGCTTTAGTGATATTAACCTTTTGTCTGCCACAAGCATTGCCAATGGTTTTTTAATCACCTATTTTCCAATGTTGTTTCTGAACATGAGGAAAATATAGGTTGTTATTTTCTATGCCATGTTAAGAATGACTACACTCGTGTCAAAATTTTGAACAATTGTATAGAGTTTCCCAAACTGTTTTCCAAGATAATTATTTCAGGAAATATTTTAAAAATATATGAAGAAAAAGCATGTTTATAAATCACATAATTTTACAACCGTCAGATTTAACAATTTGAGTAGGTTTCCTTTCTTCAGGAATACTCAGAGCTTTTAATATGTTAATAGGAATTCTGACTCCAATGGCAGTATATTATGCCATGTTTTCAAAATGTGTCCAACTTTGGTTCACTCAAAAGATATTGTTTCCAGAGTGTATTTATTAGCATCATCCAAAGAGTGTTCTGTAGAATACTACTTTGTAAGTCATTCATAAAAATGCAAAATCATAAAAGTACTAGAAATGATATACTAGAAAAGATGTTAAATCTTTATCATTCTGGAATTTGGCCCAATTAACTTAGTAGCAATATGGTCATACTTGTTAGTATAAATAAACTTCACCTCATCAAAACTAGTCAAAATCCTTGTCATCTTGTTTAGAATTAGGTACAAATAAAAATCTTTAAGAATTTTGGGATATAAAACATTATTGTGAGCATATTTTCTAAGTTTTTTTTAAATTTTGCCTTTTTCTTTTTTTAACTCTTCTGGCAATATTTCTATCCTAGTCAGATCCTTAGTTTTATCTCACATTACCTTGAGTGTTTTTGCATGTTCTACTGCCTAAAAATTCAATAGAGTCAATTATAAACCTTTTAAGAGTACTGTCTTTCACCAAATGTTATTACTTTTACTGATGCTTATTTTGTGGAGAAAAAAAATAAAGGTGATTGATGTTAATGTTGCAGTATGAACAATGAATAACCATAAAATAATATGCAGGAAGTTTTAGAAGGATACCTTTTATGCTAACAATAGAGTTTTATCCAAATTTTCTGGAAGATTATTAGGTGTTGGATGAAAGGAGGAGATAAATTTAGGTTCATAGATTAAGGAACACACATTCTTTCTTTATGTGGTATATATATATATATATATAATATATATAGTATATCTCTATATAGATATATATCTATATAGTATATCTATATATAAATATAATATATATATTACATTTTATATAATATATTAAATATAATTTAATATACATTTCATAAATATGTTACATATATATTTATGAAATATATATTAAAAAGATATTATAATGAGAACCGGAATTACCTCATTTCCATTACTTGTAACAGAAATAACTTAAAGTGGTTAATTTGTAAGGAAACAATATTTATTGCTTATAGTTTTGGAGGATGGAAAGTTCAAAGTCCAAGGAACACACCCGGTGAAGGCCTTGGTGGTGGGTGGTGACTCTTCACAGCAACACAGGGTGTCACATGGTGGAATAGCTGAGCAAGAGCGAGGTAAGCTTCTCACTGGCTCTTTTTATAAAGCCATCGTAACCATGCCCATGACCACCACTAAACCATCAACTGATCAATCCATTCCCTAGGGCATGGTCTTCATAATCTAATCACCTCTTAAAGGGCCCGCCTTTCAACTATCATAAGAGGATTTCCCATCCTCTTAACACTGTCACAGTGAGAATTTAGTTTCAATGAGCTTCAGGGGGACATTCAGTGCACAGCAGAAACTTTGCAAATATATCTAATGGTCCTATGGAAACTACAAGTAAATCATGTTAAAAGTGAAAACTTCTTCCACTGGCCTTCCTGCCTTTTCAGAAAGACAAGTGATTATAGGAAGATAAAAGGTTATGAAAAGCCTTGGTCAGCCTCATATAACCATTTTAAACTTAAATTTCACACATCACAAATAAAATCAACTTCTCTGAAGCCCTTTCATCACCAGGAATAAAGTTTCTTTCTCTTCTGAGACCATGCCCTAATGGGAAAAATATTTATATACATGTGTGTTTGTGTATGCATATATTTCCCAGGTTTAAAATTAGTAGAGAAAAGCACTCTTTTAAAGGAAAGAGTAAATTTAGTTTAAAATAAATAATCATTTAAGTAGAGTGTTAAAAATGTATGTATCAGACGTCTTTGTGCTTTCCTAGGGATGGGACATTCTCCCTTACACAAGGAGTACTGCTGCTTATGCAGTCATCTTTCAAGGGCATTTAGGCATTGTTTCCTAGAGCATTCTGACTCCCTGCCTGGCATGCTGGGGAAGTGGCATTCTTCAGAAATTGGACTTATTTGGCCTGTATCCTGTGATGTAAGCGCTTCTGTTTAATAGGGTGCTGTCAACAAGAAGGCAAAGGAGGAGTTAGTTTGGTTTGCCTTGAGAATCATATCTAACAATTGGAAATTTTTTAAAAATTCAATTCTTGTGACTATGTGCGTTTCTTCTTATAAAAAGCAAAATATACTGATAATAAACTTTTTTTATCTTACTGATTCAGGTAGGGAACATAGAAGAAAGAAATAATAGCTAACATTGTTGAATTCTCTCATTTGCCAGATGTTTTTCTTGCATGTTCTCCTTTAATCCCCACTATAATTGTATGAGGCCACATTCCTACTAAATTAACCGTATGTTACAGTGGGAAAACTGAGGTCCAGAGAAACAAAGCAAGTTGCTCAAGTTCACCCAGGTAAGTGGTCGAACTAGAACTGAAACCCAGTTTTGTCTCTGACTCCAGGCTCAAATTCTTAACCATGACACTATGTCGCCGCTGTAGAAATCCCGGAAAAGAAACAATATTCAACTTTTCAACCCTTAATAATAGCAGTTTATTTTTTCGTTAATGTATCAAGGTATGTATCTAATAAGTTTCCAACCAGTCTGGACTTTATATCCAGGAAAAATTCTATTCGAACATAAGCTTCCATGAGACTGGGAGGAAAAAAAATTAAAAGGTCACCGTTGAATTGCTGGGCAAGTGGAGTGTCTGACATGTAGCAGGCCCTTCATAAATATTTGTTAAACAATGAATTAAGGAATTCTGGCAAGGGATGATGAACTTTTCAGAGCGGGGAACATTGGGTGAAACTGAAAAATTGATAGTGGTTTCGTGGGTCTCTTCAAATAGTTAGAAATTTGATCTTGGTGTAGTAGAAGATGATGGGGAGGAGGATGTCAGAAAAATATTACAAAATGCCTTCTCTTTTGAGAGATTGATGATTCTCCACTAGGCATGTAGAAAAAGCAACATCTTTAAGAGTTTGAGCTAATTTTTACTTGTCTTCATCTTTCGTTTATTGCTCTTGAGAAGCAGTAACCTCTCAGTCTTCCCTGCTGCCCTCAGACGTGAGGTGAACTGATTCTCCCTGATTTCTCAGAACTGATCCCAGAAATGTTTGGATGTATTTATAGCAGACAGAATATTGCTTCCTACTGGCCTTTCACAGACATTTGTTCAATCGTCGTCCTATGTGCCATGCACTGAGGATATAAGGAGGAACAAAACAGATATGATTCTGTCCCAGGGGAACTAGCAGTCAGTGGAGAAGACAACAAATAAACAAAACACAATAAGGCTAAAACATGATAGGAACAATGCATTAGTCCATTTCTGTTGCTGATACTTGAAAATGGGTAATTTATAAAGAAGTAAAATTTATTTCTTACAGTTTTGGAGGCTGGGAAGCTCAAAGTCCGGGGAACACATCTAGTGAGGGTCTTATTCTTGGTGCTACAGCAACACAGGGCGAGAGAACAGGCTGAGCAAGAGAGAGCTAAGCTTCCCCCTTGCCCGCCTAGTAAAGCCATCAGAACATGCCCATCACTCCATGAAAGGATCAATCCATTCACAAGGGCACAGTCCTCATAATCTCATCACCTGTTAAAGGCCCCACCTTTCAAATATCATAGTAGGATTTCCCACCCTCTTAGCACTGTTACAATGGGGGTCAAGCTTCAGTGAGTTTTGGGGGGATATTCAATCCATGTTAAACAACAATAGGCATACAATGGACTGGAGGGTCCAACCTGGAAAAATTCAGTCTGCTCTAAGAGAATCAGGCCAACCTTCCTGCAGTGTGTAATTTTTTAAATGAGATCTGAAGGATAAGTGGGTCATAACCAGGACAAATGTACTGGGAAGGTTGAGTCAGTCCATTGAATCCCTCACCCTCTAGTCTTCTTTCTCCTCCTCAAACAAAATTCAGTTTGGCTGGATTGTTAGGAATAAGATGGTACATGATGAAAGGTAAGACTAGAAACATACTTTAGGAAACCACTGGTATAATATGCTAAGGAATTTGGACTTTAACCTCAGCCTTTTATAAAGCCTCCTGTGAGTTTTGAACAGAAGATGGACATGACCAGCTGAGTGTCTTGGAAGGATTACTCCGTCTGCAATGTGCAGATAGGATTAAAGAGGGACAAGGCTGGACTTAAAAAGCCCAGTGAAAAGGCTGTAGAGGGATTCCTAAGAGATGACTGTGGTCTAGGAGAGACTGCCCGGGTGTCCAGAATGGCTGACCTAGAGTACAAACTTTGTAATAGGACAAAATTATCTTAAAAAGTTAAGCAACCTTCCTTCTATGCTTAGCACCATTGAACAGCTTCCTACAAAATAGATTTGACCCTACCTATCTAAGAGTTCTTTTTAACCACTTTTCTTAAAGGTAAGTAATGTTCACCAGAGGATGATCCTTTTTCATGGGGAAAGTAGTTTTTAATGGTCAGCTCTGTAGAAATGTAACACCCAATAGTTATATTAATGAAGTTTTGTTTTCTGTCTGAATTTAGCAGCTTTAACAAGAACAGAAAGTTCCTTTTTAGACCTCAGACCTCTCCTTCCCTAAGGTGAGAATAGAATAGCAAATTATAAAGAGATCACTATGCTATCATAACAATAAGGAGGGCTGTAGAAATATAATGCCATGCATCCACTTCTCTCATATGTACAGCACGAAGCAAGCAGAGTTCTTAGCATTTCTACAGTGAAAGACATAATTCATCCTTCTGTGCCCTGGTTATTATTTTTCCTTTGTTTCCAGAAGGAAGTCATTTGCTAAATGGAACCAGCTGCTCTAAAAGGGGCAAAGACCTTCAAAAAAAAGGATCAATTCATTTTCTTCTTAATCTCTTATTATTGTTATTTGTTAACTGGCCATCCAGTGACTAATACTATTAAGTGGCTTAGTTTTCAGTTCATGTGGCTGTATGTAGTCTTTAATATTAGGGGACCATGTGTGTGGCGGGGGTGGGGGAGAGGTATATGTCATCATGTGGGCACGTGAGCAAATGGATGAATGAAAGTGGAAGGCATTTCCTGAAGGTGGTTGAACAGTACAACCAAGAAAATAACCATCTGTTTTAACTACCCAGCCTGTTTTTCTGGATTTCTTTCCTTATGATCTTTCAAAATCGATTGAGGTTCTGGCTGTGAGCTAACCTGTGAAAGGAGATCTGGTCTTATGTGGATAAAAATGTGCAAAGCTGCTTGCGAAAAATAAAAAATACCCTTAAAAGAAACGTTTAATGTAGAGCCAGCCCTAGTGGTTAGTTAGGGTGGGCTGCATCAAAGAGATCTTGAAAGCCCAGAGAGTAACGTTTTAATGACAGCTCCAATGCTTTACAAATTGACTAGATATTTTAAATATTATCCTAGAGAAAGAGAAATATTGGTAAGGCTGAAAATGTTGATTAAAAAATGTTTCTAAAGGATGAAAATGGCAGAGTGGATTACAATCCTGCCTTGTTATCTTGTGACACCTACTTTGGGGACCAATTTGCATACTTGAATCAAATTGACATTGCTAGATTTGCATGTGGTGGTGGTTGCTGTCTAAATGGCAGAGTGTTTATTGACATAAGCAGTATGGTGAGGATGCACTTTAAGCTGAATGCAGGGAAACTTGCCACCTGCCTTGTGCTCCTGCGATACCCAGCAGCTCTCTGATTGATGGACATGCTCTCCGCTTCACTTAAAAGATGGCAAAACAGTGTGTGGGAGAGGGAATAGCTTAATCCCATTCCAAGTTTTCACTGAAATTGGCCCTGGTGGTATTTTTAATTCACATCTGTAGGAAAATAAACATGGTCACAATTATTAACACATTCTGAAAGAAATAAGTTAAGAGCTACTTAGACTGCACAGGTGTCTGTTATCAAAATCTCAGCAGAGGAGTGTTAATAAGTTGTGTGTTATTTTAGACTCCACAGGTGGGCTGCAGCTAGAATGGGAAATAAGAGCATGAAGGGGATACTTACAAACAAAATGTTTATTTTGCAAGAAAAAAAATCAGTGAAGGAGAGTAGAGGAATCCATTGGTATGTGAATTGGGAGACATCAAAGGATAGCACAGGAATACTGAAAGTACATCACCTTTTTACTAAAGAGAAACCTTCAAAAGAGATTATCTGTAGCAGAGAAAAATGTCCCCCTGGTTTTTGTTTCAGGAGAGACTGCAGTTTCGCTATTCCCTTCCTGACAGATCTTTACTCTTGACTAATTTATAAATCCCTAATTAAATAATATCACTGAGTAAAAAGCTATTTACTAAGAATCTTACAGCATGAATGTTTTTTGTTTGTTTCTTGTTATTATTTCTATTTAATATTATTGAAATATTTCAGTAACACTCTACTTCTGACGGTTTCCATTTAGAATACGAAAGCTTGGTAATCAGTTTAACAGGACTCTGATTTGGATATAATATGGCACTAGAATTATAAATGGCATCACTTTTGGAGACCTAAATGGTAACTAACATAACAGAATCATCCAATTTTTGAGTGGAAGATCCCTCGCCTAGGATAATAATGTAGGACATGAAGCTAAAGATAGAATGTGAGTCGCCACAAAAAGATACTGCTAAACTGTGGTATGTTTAAAGGCAGCTCCCATATTTTTGTCATCACACTGACACATAAAACTTTGGCATTTTACGTGGTATGTTTTCCATTCTGCATCCTTCATTCGGGAGGCAACAAAGATTCTAGTTTTTCCAGGCAGGAAATCGTAATCCAGACACATGATAGGAAGTCGCAGTCTTTGGTAAAGTATACCCTATCCTGTGTGTGTGAGAGTGTGTGTGAGAGGTGTGTGTGTGTACATGTGTGGAGTAGGAAGTACTGAAGTATAGGCAGGGGAAGGTTTGCTTTTTGAAAAATGTCATCGAATATAGATAGATGACTTAACCACTATAGTTTAGCTTTCTCTGTGGCAACCAAGTTCTCATTTGAAATTATCACTTGATTTCTAATTATTGTAGCTGTTGTGTAAAAAGTGATTAATGGATGTGAGTTGATCTGCTCTTTTTAGAAAGAATGTATTTCAGTCTCTTGACCAACTTCACGATATCACGATTTCCTAGCTAGTAAGTAGGGAAGGAAATAAAGTACCCACAGTCAATTAGGTTCAGTGGAACCAGAGCAATGGTCTTGTAGGAAATGAATGTCCAGTGGCTCTACAGATTTCTCAACTGAGTTAAGCCTTTTCAAAAAGAACTCTAGATCATTGTGGATTTTTTCAAAGAAATTTAAGTATTCAAGAGGATCTTAGTGTCTTCCTTACCAGACAATAACAGGCAACCAAATACTGGATATTTATAGATCTCAGAAAGAAGAAGGGACAAGGGTCTGGACCTTGTGGTAGAGACACCACCACCACCCAGAATCTGGCAAGCTAGATACCACCCAGGGATAATGCACCCCAGTTGAGAGTAAATCTGCTTCTTTAAGATTATTAGTGAGTTCCATCCTCAAATGATCTCTGGATTATCACTGTTGCCTGGTAAGTAAGCATTTTATCTTCCCTTTGGGGATTTAAATAATGCAATTCTGTTTCTTCAACTGCCTAACAGAGCAATGTAATAATAGATACCGCATGCAAAATAAGTAAAATTCCTCCCAAAGGGCAGAATGTGTTCTATAGAGGCTTACAAGGTGAAAAATTAGGGAGACTCTTTCAACCAATAAGCACTATCATAAAGGAGCAGCCACGAGATCTAATTAATAGAGTCAAGTTTATAGAGAAGGAGCCACATTACATTAAGTACCCCAACACATTAAATAAAATAATTTAATTTAGTTTAAAAGGTAGGGTTAGGAAAATAACGCAGTTCACGATTATCCTTAATAATAGCTTTATTGAGATATAACACACATATCATAAAATTCACCCATTTAAAGTATACAACTCAAAAGTTTTTATTATAAAGAGTTGTGCAAAGTATCAACACTATATAATCAAGGCTACTTCATTATTATTATTTGTATAGAAACCGGGTTCTATACAAGCACACCTCTTAGAAGCTTGGCCAAGTCACTTAATCTCTATAGGCATTTTTTTTCTTGTGTGTACACAAGGGAAATCAAATATTTGTTGATAATCTGTACGTTAGCAGGTGCAGTGATGGGTAGCAATGTGGTACAGTGATCTACTCTCAGCTAGATAAACAGAGAAGTTCTGTTACATTTATTAATACAGTGTTAACATATATATCGGGCTCTCTGTATAATAGTTATTAAACATTTAATTAAATCTTTCCAACAAACCTATGAGATAAATAACTAACAAATGTGACTAAGTTTGAAATATATGTAAATATAAGGATATGGCATAATTACTATTATTGTTATTATCATTTATAACACTGCGTTCAGCCATGGAAGCTATAGTAACCCTGGAAATGACTTGTGTACCACACACCCTTCTCAAGGAGCAAATGGACTGTTCGCTTCTATTTCCCATGAATCTCCTTTACACTTTGGTTGAAGAAGGCTTTTTAGTGAATAAGCTGTCAAATTTAAATGCAAAATCTTGTCTGTACAGCATGTCATGCCTTTAAAAATCAGAGAGGACTGTCTTTTCCTTTGTAAAAATGTAAAAACTAAACTTTAAAAAAAGTTGAATAAGTTTGAATGCTGCTGCATTTAAGAAGCATTCCTTTGTTTAATAAATGTCTTCTTTTTTTCGCTTCAATAAGGTGTAATTGACAAGTGGAAATTTGCATATATTCTATGTGTACAATGTGATGATTTCATATATGTATATGAGAGTACTTCACAAAGTTCATGGAAAGATGCATATCATCTTTTAACTTTCTGAAGTACTCTCGTGCAGTGTGATTATCACAATCAAATTAATTAACACATCTATCACCATTCATACATAACGTGCACATGCACGCCTGTGCATGTGTGTGTATGTATGTGTGTAGTGGAGACTCTTAAGATCTGATCTCTCACCAAATTTCAAGTAAACAATACAATACAATGAACTATAGTCACCATGCTGTACATTAGATCCACAGAAGTTATTCATCTTATAACTAAAAGTCAGTACCTTTGACCATCTCCGCAGTTCCTCTATCTCCTCGCCCTTGGAAACTACCATCCTATTCTTTACTTAAATGAGGTTAGCTTTTTTTAGATACCACAACAGCATTTGCCTTTCTGTGTCTGGTTTATTTCACTTAGCATAATGTCCTCCAGGTTCATCCATGTTGTTGAAAATGTCAGGATTCCCTTCTCTTTATGGTTGAATAGTATTCTGTTGTGCAAATGTGCCACATTTTATTTCTCTGTTCATTTGTTGATGTACAATTAGGTTGATTATATATCTTGGCTATTGTGAATAATGCTGCAATGAACACGGGAGTGCAGTTATCTCTTTGAGATTCAGATTTCAATTCCTTTGGATATATATACTCACAGTGGGATTGTTGTATAATATGGTAATTCTATTTTTAATTTTCTGAGGAACCTCCATATAGTTTTCAAAAATGGTAGTGCCAATTTACATTCCTACCTACAGTGAGCAAGGTTCTTTTTTCTCCTCACCTTCACCAACACTTATTTTTTAAATAATAGCCGTCCACTAACAAGTGCAAAGTGATTTTAATTTCCCTGATGACTAGTGATATTGATCACCTTTTCATGCACTTGGTAGCCATTTGTATGTGTTCTTTAGAAAAATGTTCATTCAGGTTCTTTGCCCACTTTTAATCAGGTTATTTATTTCTTACTATTGAGTTGTATGAGTTTCTTAGATTTTTGGATATTTTGGGGTTTTGATGTAGTCCTACATGTTTTTCTTTTGTTGCCTGTGCTTTTAGGGTTATATCCAAAAAATTATTGCCTTTCCAAGACCAATGCCAAGGAGGAATTTTCCAATGTTTTCTTCTAGCAGTTTTATGGTTTCAAGTTTTACATTTAAGTGTTTAATTCATTTCAGTAAATTTTGTTTATGGTGTAAGATGAAGGTCTATTTTATCTATCTATCTATCTATCTATCTATCTATCTATCTATCTATCTATCTATCTATCTATCTATCTATCTATCTATCTATCTATCTATCTATCTATCTATCTATCTATCTATCTATCTATCTATCTATCTATCTATCTATCTATCTATCTATCTATCTATCTATCTATCTATCTATCTATCTATCTATCTATCTATCTATCTATCTATCTATCTATCTATCTATCTATCTATCTATCTATCTATCTATCTATCTATCTATCTATCTATCTATCTATCTATCTATCTATCTATCTATCTATCTATCTATCTATCTATCTATCTATCTATCTATCTATCTATCTATCTATCTATCTATCTATCTATCTATCTATCTATTTATCTGCCTGTGTAGATCTAATTTTCCCAACACTGTTTATTGAAGAGACTATCCTTTGCCCATTGTGTATTCTTGGCACTCTTGTCATAGATTGGTTGTTCATATATGTGTGGATTTATTATTATCAGGCTCTCCATTCAGTTTATTGTTCTATGTGTCTGTTTTTATGCCAGTGCCATACCATTCTGATTACTATAGCTTTGTAGTATAGTTTTAAATCAGAACGTTTGATACCTTCAGCTTAGTTCTTTTTGCTCAAGATTGTTTTGGCTATTCAGAGTCTTCTGTGGTTCCATATGAATTTTAAGATTTTTTTGTTTGTTTTTTCTGTGAAAAATGTCATTCGCATTTTGGTGGGCATTTGTATTAAATCTACACAAAAATCACTTTGTGTAGTGTGGACTTTTGGACAATACTAATTCTTGCAATCCATGAACATGGGATATCTTTCCATTTATTTGTTAATTTTCTTTTCACTTATTTCTTTAATGTCTTATAGATTTCAGTGTTCAGATCTTTCCCATCATTGGTTAAATTTATTTCTAAGTATTTTATTGTTTTTGATGCTATTGTAAATGAGATTGCTTATTTCACTTCTTTTTCCTGATAGTTTGTTTTCAGTGTAGAGAAATGCAACTAATATTTGTATGTTGATTTTGTGTTATGTAATTTTACTGAATTTGTTTACTAGTTCTAATCATTTTTTGGTAATGTCTTTACAGTTTTATATATAAGATTCTGACATCTGCAAATAAAGACAATTTTAACTTTTTCCTTTCAAATTTGTAAGTTTTTGTTTTTTCATTGAATAATTGTTCTGTTTAGGACTTATAGGACAACGTAAAATAGAAATGGTGAGAGTGAGCACCCTTGTCTTGTTTCTGATCTTAGAGGAAAATCTTTCAGGTTTTACCACTGAATATGATGAGTACATGCTTTGAAATGATGAAGTGCCTTCCATTAACTAATAAATGGCATGCACTGTACCCTCAAAGAAGTCAGAGTATAGTGAGGTGAGACGGATAATAGGATCAATGAGAACAATAATAGTAGTAGTAGGAATAATAAAAAAAAGAAAAAAAAGTTCCCATAGAAGTACAGAGTAGAATAATGGTTACCAGAGGCCTGAGGCTGAGGGGGAAGGGAGGAAAAATAGTGGACTAATGGGTACAAAACTATGCTATCTACCCTAAGTGAATCATTGTGCAGTATATGCATGTATTGAAACTATACACTGTACCCCACAAATTTGCACAAATAAATGTTGAAATATTAAATATGAATCAGAATTCTATCAGACATCTCAACAAAATTTCAAATTAGTAAACAATAGAAGAAATGCCTTCCAATTCTGAAGGGAAAATTTCTGTCCAAATTAGAGCTCTCCACCAAGCATTGCTTCTCAGCCTTTTGTCTAAGATCAAGTGTAAAGTTCTATACCCAGTCAATTTATCCAACAGTGGAACTCTAGAGAAAACACATTTTCAAATGTGCAAGATGTGGCAGTGACTGTTTTCTCCAATATCTATTTTCTTCTTCCTGTTTTTTTTCCTCCTCCTCCTCCTCCTCCTCCTCCTCCTCCTCTCTTCTTCTTCTTCTTCTTCTTCTTCTTCTTCTTCTTCTTCTTCTTCTTCTTCTTCTTCTTCTTCTTCTTCTTCTTCTTCTTCTTCTTCTTCTTCTTCTTCTTCTTCTTCTTCTTCTTCTTCTTCTTCTTCTTCTTCTTCTTCTTCTTCTTCTTCTTCTTCTTCTTCTTCTTCTTCTTCTTCTTCTTCTTCTTCTTCTTCTTCTTCTTCTTCTTCTTCTTCTTCTTCTTCTTCTTCTTCTTCTTCTTCTTCTTCTTCTTCTTCTTCTTCTTCTTCTTCTTCTTCTTCTTCTTCTTCTTCTTCTTCTTCTTCTTCTTCTTCTTCTTCTTCTTCTTCTTCTTCTTCTTCTTCTTCTTCTTCTTCTTCTTCTTCTTCTTCTTCTTCTTCTTCTTCTTCTTCTTCTTCTTCTTCTTCTTCTTCTTCTTCTTCTTCTTCTTCTTCTTCTTCGTCCTCTTCCTCTTATTTGGGCCCCTGAACATCTAGAATATGTAAAAATGTCCCAACCTTCATTGCACCTAGATGTGTCCATGTGACTAGGCTCAAGGCCAAAGGAATGTAAGTAGAAGTAACCTGTGCTACTCTCCAAAAGTTTTATTAAAAGCTGGGAGCAGGCCCTTTCTGTTCCATTTCCTCCTCCTTGCTAGCTGGAAAGGAGACATGGTAGATGGAACCAGAGTGGCATTCTTGTACCACTGGTGGGAGTTGTTTGTTGGGAATGATGAAGGAGCAGTCTAGAAGGAGACCGAGTTCCTGATGATACAGAAAACTTCAAACCAGCTCTGACTACCTACACTTACATGAGAGAGGAATAAGGTTCTATATTTTAGCCACCATTATTCTGGGTTTCTGTTACTTGTAGAAAAACATTATCCTGGTTAATCCTACCTAACGTACAGGTTTATGAAGATTTTCTTTGTAAGTTATTAATTTCTATCAACATGATATAATATGGGCATATAACATGGTGTTTGTTAAATGCATTACTTAAATCCTATGTATACATCTGTTTATTTTTTGTCTTCTTGGTGTTCAAATTCTGAAAGAGGTTTATTAAAGATTGACACTATGGGAAAAGAAGATCAGACAAATAAGAGGGGGCCGGAGCATGTACTGCTTTGAAGGTGACTGTTAGGATCCGGGCTTTTCATGTAAGTGAGAAGGGTTGCCCATGGAGAGTAGCCTCCTATCTCATTTATACTATGCCATGGTGCTTTGAGTGGTCTCGTCCCTTTACAGGACACAGACCTCTTTTATCAGCAAAACAGCATTAGTCCAGTTACAGAAATAATGTACATGGTCTTTCACTTTATAAAACCAAGTGTCCCATTAATGACAAGGAATATTAAATAGAAAAGAAAAGGAACATGTAGAATTGATTTTGAATCCACTTCAAGACTTCGATAGAAGGGGTAATGTAACTTTTTTAGTTCCATCTTTGAGGGAGGCACAGAGCAACATTTCTAAAAGTGGTAAAATAAATAACACTAAGGACATACCTTGAATAATTGAAATTTCAAAGCAAGTTGGCAATAAGTCTTAAATTCTCATGCCTTTGGATAAAAAAAAAATACCAGAAGGACTTAGTTCACACTATGTCCAAACAAAATGAAATATGGCATTTTAATGAGAAATGTCATTTTCCTGGGTTATAAAAGGACAACAAAAATGATAAAGCCAGTCAACATCACTAGGGTTCCTTTTTGCCTCAAGCTCTCGTACACCCAGTATTTCACTTTGATATACTTGTCAAACTCTTTGGCTTCCTTTGGGAGGAAAGAAGTACATGACTAAGAAATATTACTCAACATTCATTTATGGCTGTCATTGTTTTTAATATTGAAAAGACATAGAATGAATGTTCTCTTTGTGTCTGCTGTTCTTAATCAAAATCTTTAATAATAAACTTTCCTCTTTTTTTCTTTTTGGAGCCTATATGCCCTTTACAAATATTAGTTAGTCAAACCTTATTGTCCTCTGGAGAGGGTGGTTTGTGCTGGGTATAACTCTCTTTTATTGACAAGAAAATTGAAAATGAAGACATTGTCACCAGTCAACAGGCAGGATAGAGGAGCAGAAATAGGCAGCTCATGTATGCTCCCTAGGTTTTGCTTCAGTATGGAACATACCTTACAGGTGGTCTCATTCCAGAGAGGGCAGATGAATTTGATAGACAATACCTGATTTGGAGAAATATGGGGGAGTTCACCTAGATCAGAGAAGACCAGAGCTGAGGGCACTATCTCTTGCCAGTTAGTGCTAGAGAGCCCTAGAAGGAGGTGGGCATGTTAATAAGGAAGCAAAACAACCTTCTTATAATGGATCAAACCAAATTTTATATTACTGACTTCTTTTTGAATAGTCCATCCCATTAGAGTCGTTGGGTGATTTATACAGTCTAATCGGCCACCTAGGAAATTTTATTTTCACCTGTATAACCAGTGAGCTAGATAAGGGGCATAAAATAGTCTCATAGAGGTTCACTTTGGTCCAAGATTTATGCAGTGCACAGGAAATCTTTTCTCCCTGTCCAGTATTTCACAATTTTATGTGATTTTAGTCCCCTACTAAAAATAACAGTAATAAACCCACCTCATATAAAGGCCATAGGTGGAAGGTGCGGATAAATAAATGAAACATTATCAGGACGATATATTTTATGTTTTATATTTTGTTCCAAAATCAACTTTTATCTTTAGGAAATCCATATGAAGTTTTGATTTCTTATATTCCTCAGCATCTGCCAATAAACATTGAAGTTCTAGTTTAGAACTAGAAAAATTCTAGTTTAGAATTCAAATATTCAGAATGCCATGGATAATACACATCTACCAGGCAAACTATGAAATATCCTAAGACAATGGAAGAGGAGATTGTCATACTGTGTCTGTGTTTGATAGATAATGAGACACAGGCAGGAGAACTCTGAAATTACTTCGTACGAAATGACAGGGTGTTGATATACAGTTTGGAACAACTATAATTCCAGAAGAGGAAAGTTCCAATTACATAATTAGAATCCTTGTGGATTTTATCAACTATCCATATTTTTTTTCAATCTCTGACTGCAAATAAATGTGAGCTCTTTGTTAATATTCTTCGAGGTTTGAATGTTTCAATTACATATAGATCATTGAATCTAACTCTCACCTTTTAGTGCTAAGATATAGCATAGTCACATCTCATAAGTGCTTGGTGTATAACCTAATCAATCCAGATAAATGTCCATAATATGTGGTGAAATTATTCCTGCATACATACATATTTTAGCCTACATGCATTTATTTTAGCAAGCGCCATATACTAAGTATGACATACCTTCTGCCTATTCTCCATCTAACTAGTCCCTACCCATTTTACAAAACCCAGATAAAGCATTTCCTCCTCCAGATTTCCCTTCCTAACCTCCAGTTCCTCTGTTATGCTCCCATAGCACAAGTTCAGGTGACTATCAGCACACTCATCACACTGGAACATAACTGCTGAGTTACTTGTCTGCCCGCCACCCCCCCGTACACACACCCCACCAAACTCTCCTATCCATGAGGGCAGAAATCATGTTTTTATTTACTACACATCCTTCTTATGTGATAAGCTAATAAATTTAAACTTCATCCTGAAAGCACTGGAAAGACAAAGAACACTTTTATCTAAGGAAGTGATAGGAACAGATTTGTGTTTCCAAGTGTTCACATGCGCTGTGGTATCGACTATGACTTTTATTAGACAGTGATGAATGGAGGGGAGAACAATTGAACAATTATTTCAGTAATCCAGAAAATAAGAAGACGGAATGAAGGCAGAGGATTGATATTTTGATATTAAGCAGGTAGAGAGAAAAAAAAAATATTTTAATGTTAAAGCATTTAGAGATTTTTGAGACTTAATCTGCTCTTTTCCTCACTACTCATATTTAATCAGAGATATTCACTTAGGTCTCTGCCTTGCACTTGTAAAAAGATGATGGTAACGATTTCTATAGCAGGAAACAGAAAAGGAATTTACAAAATATGATACATTCAGTTTTGAACATGTTAAATTTGAACTCTTTATTTGTATGCCCACCAGGAATCTCAGAATGGAAGAACCAGACACTATCCAGGAAGAATGCATCCCATGGGAAAAATGGGGTCTTAAAATGGAATATAAAAGAACAATGTTAAGTGAAGTGGAGGAAACAACAAGGTAGGTGTTCTAGTGGACGGGGCACAGAGAGCAGAGCAAGTGGCGTTGTTGACTATCATCAGGCCAACAACTTAGGCCTAATTAATAGGGAAGTGAAGAATACATGAGGTTATACCTTATGTCGTTCTTAACTGGCATTGCTCCCCTGGGGTCTCACCCATCCAGAGTTCATCCCTTCCGTTCTTAATCTATAACACAGATCTGCACAGCCACATTTGAGGAAATAGTGTCATTCCCCAATGAGCACACAGTGAAGACCAAGGATTAGGTGAGACTCTCTTTCCCTTCCTGCTCCCAGCATGGTGCTGTCATAATAAACCAATTCTTGCTTTCATTTTCCATCTGAAAAACTCAATTTATTGTAAATTGAAACAAATAAAATGCTACATAATACAAATTGCATTTAAGGTGTTCAGTGATTCGTTGGCTGATGGTATTGAGAGATTGTTTTATCAGCTTTGAAGGAAATATTTATCACCATTTTGGCAGCTTCATCACTCACATTTGGAAACATTCCTTGGTTCAACAGAGAAGAAAAGGCCAGGGTGGGCTTTGAGCTTCTTTGCTTAACCTCTCAGATTGAGGAAAAAAAAAAAAAAGAAAGAGAGAGAAAAGAAACGTATAATTCTGACCTAAAAATGTCAGTGTCAAGGACAAGTTGCTATCTTATTCCCTGTAAACATGCGGATGATGATTTTATTTTCCTTGAGGCAAAATATGGAAAATATCAGGTCATGCTAGTAATAAAGTTGGGTCCAGTTGAAGTTGCTGTTTCAGAACTCTTGCCTCAACTTTGGCAATTTAGAAGTTTGTATGAACATACATCTCCTCAGTATGAAACTTAAACAACAAAGTGACTCATAAGCTCATACTTAGGCCAGTCGCTTAGGTGCTGGAAGAACAGAGAGATTTTTCATTAAAAATTCATAAAAGCATTCGAAGGAGAACAAAAATGTACCGAAAGGTTAGAAGTTATTTCTTGATTCTTTGATTAATGGTGGCATACTATTTCAACATGAGACATGGGCTTTCTTTTCTTACCAAATTGCAGGCGTTTAGGCAAAGCTGACGGCAGCTACAAGTGGTCTTTAGGGAACAGAAATTACAGGGAAAATCTCCATGAACCCTGTGCTTCCAGGACAAATCAGATTCTCACGCCTAATGTAGAGCACAGTTCACTCTTTGCTCCCGTCCATCAGGCCAGGTGCTATTTACCCAGCATGTTTAAAGAGCACAGTTTGCTAACTAGCATTCTGCAGAGGATGTACTAGGAGTCCAAAGAAATTGTTCTCTTACTTTCATATGATAGAAAGCCAGAGATAATGGGTTTAGGCAAAAATATTGTATTTCACTACTTTGCTGCAACAGAGAAGGCACATATATTCATACCTAATGCTCTTCTTATAGCTATTCAAGCAATTTAAATCGCTGAGAGCTGAGAGTGAAAAAGGGTATACAGGCTTTTTTTCCTTGATCACAAACAGCTGCTTAGTTTAGCCTCAAGCCTTAGTGAGTTAAAGGGGAAGAGTCAAACCAATCCATTTGCAGGATCATGCATGTTTAGAATCATCAAGCAAGGATTTAAATATTTTTTTGCTAAAAAATGTAGAAAATGAGTCTGCAGAGAAGAGATATGACATATTTAGGGTCACTGCATAGGGAAATGTTAGTGTCTTTCACCAAACATTTTCTGTTCTTCCTCAGAGGTTCCTGTTAGGATTATATTTCCCTTTTTTCAGGATGATAGGTGTAGTCATGTGACTTGTTTTGCCCAAAGAAAATTTGGCAAAAATAATACATATTACTTTCTGTTAGGAGCTTTAGAAGTCATGTGTAAGTTTTCTTGCCCATTTTCCTATCAGAGAAAATATGAAAGCCAGAAGGTGGACCTCTACCTGGGTCCTCGAGTGGGGACAACATAGAGCAGAGCCTCCTAACTGACTCATGGCGGACGTGTACTGTGAGCAAATTATAAGCCTTTTACTCTTTTAAGCCACTAAAATTCAAAGATTGTGTATTTTATTTATTTATTTTTATTGTTTTTCATGCAGCACATTCTGGCCTTTCCTGATCAATATATTCATCTAGTAAGTGGAATTGCCAGGGACAGAATCCAAGTTTCTTGATTTGTAGCCTAGTTCTTGGACTACTATATAAAGCTATGTACAAAAACACATACTGAGACATGTGCCCAATCATATGTGGCTGGGGACATAAGGCAGTAATTATGTGTGCCAGATAAGTAGTATTTATGGCTGCTTAGTCAGCTGGCCTTTAGAAATCATTCATGACCTTGGTAGTCACAGCTACAGTTTAGATGTCATGGAGAATTGTAGCCTTGTCCAAAACTATGATCACAGATGGAATTCTTCTGTTGCTTTTTAGTCCTGCATTCATCTCTCCACACCACAACCCTAACCCCTTTTCCCATGTCAATTGGTGTATCTGCTGTGATTGCCTATAATTATCTGTTTGGCTTTAATTTAACTGTAAATAACAACAATCAAACTAGCAGTATCTTAAGCAAATAGCAGTTATCTTGTGGTGGTGGTGGTGGTGGTGGTTTTCACATATCAAATATTTAGAAGTTGGCAGCTGCTGGCTGATGTCTTTGAAGTCTAGATCCTTTCCTTTTTCTCTTCAGTCCTTAGCACGTTGGCTTTCATTCTTCTGTTTTCAGGGTCATGGTTGCAAAATGGATATTGCAGATTTAGTCATCACAGCCACATTTAGAGTAGAAAGAAGAAAAGAAGAAAGGAGGGCAGTGCTACCAGAGTTTATGTTAGTTTCATTGGCCAAGACGGTGATATATGCATACTCCTCAGGGCAAGAAGCTGGGAAACCGCAAACCATAATTTTCACAATTCAGGTTAAGTGTTCTGGTCCTCATATGGGCCAGCTGCCAAAAAAAAATAAATAAATAAAAATGTTTGTGATTGGCTTAGATCAATTCATCACTTGAAAGTGAGTATATTCTCTCCCAGAACAAAATTAGGATTCTTGCCAGCAAGGAAGAAGAAGAAAATGAATATAATATCTGTCACACCACTGTTTGCATTATTGCAGATCCTGAGATGAAAGATGATCTCACCTCAGTACACCTGGTGATCAGTGCATTGCCCAACTCTCCACAGTGGTTCATTTAAAAGCATGTAAATAGAAGGTGCCTTAGGACCAGAAAAATTGTTTATAGACACTCTCCTAGAGGTTTGTGCCATTCTAGCTACTTTTTTTTTTTTTTTTTATAAGTTAAGGGTTTTGAGTAGTGTTAGAACAAAGACTGAGAGCGCTTGGCTCAACAATGCATAACATTGTTAGAAAACTATGTAAATATACTCAATCAGAGTTATGGCTCATTAATTCTAGGTCTTACTAAATTCACTGAGGTAGTAGGAAGCACAAGGCTTTGGATTCAGTTAATCCTGTGTTGGTCTCAAAGATTTGCTATTTGGCTGTTGTATGACCACATGTATAGGTCATTTTACCTCTGGAATTTTTACCTTTATATGTTGATAATAATCCTAAAGTTCAGGATTTGCATGTAATTTAAATCATGGTAGATAACATATATGTTAGTATTACTCATAGGTTATTCACAAAATAAAAACACTGGGGACAGTAAAAGGGAAGCAATGAGAAGGTTGTATTTTTGGATAATTAAACATCCACCTCATGTTCCATCAGGAATTTCATTTTTCCTCACTACTTCGACTACTCTCCATAAAATGTGTGTGGGGGGGAAACCCTGAAAAATCTCTCCTATTTCTTTCCATTTTTCTGAGCCTTGGCTATTGGCTTTCTAAGTGATTCTTTGAATTATTCTTTATGCCATAGTGTTGTATAATTTATACAGAACACTCTCTCCTGTCTTGTATTATTTAATTCTCCAATGTGTTTGGGAAGAGGATTTTATATGAAAGCAGTGACACAAAATAAAGCAGCACTGTACCATTGTCTTGCATCTTTAATAAAGTTGCTCTCAAGCAGCATTTCAATAAATGAAATGTACTCAGGAATGACAAATTTTCATATATCAAAGGTATGCTCTGACCTGCTCTGGGACATAAAGTCTAATGCCATAATAGAACCCAGAGATTTGTTTGATTTGATTTGTCTTTCTTTTATTCTTTTCTTCTAAAGGAAGATTACCTACTTTCCAAAATAACAATCATAATAACAAAAAAAAAAAAAAATCCCATCTGATGGCAGAAAGAAAGCACCATTTAGATTGAAGGCATTCAGTGTGGCTGTTTCATCCCAAGCATTTTGTGGAAACACACACATACACATCAAGGAGTAGAAAGGAGGGTTTGTCAACTTTAATTATTTATGCCACATCTCCAAGAATGTTCTAAGCTTTATTCTGCAAGAAACTGACAAGAACAAGGAGAAAATTCCTGAAGGATTCATTTTATTGTAAGTGAGATTTATAATTAGGGATATATGAGTGTGTGGGGATAGAGTGGTTTCAAATCACCCAGAGCAAATACAGCTAGGGAAGACAGAGGAAGTCACCTCTGTAGGTGAGGTGATATGGAAAACAGTGTCTGGAAATTGTGACATCCCCTTCCTAATGATAAGCATCATGTGACAGCAATGCCACAGATCAGCCAGCCTCCTTTTCATTTCAGGGTGAGCAGCTTATTATAATGGGAAATAATGGTCTTTCAAGGCCATAGAAATTCAATATCTGTCTTATAGAAGGGAGAATTACTTTTTCCCCAGGTGGGCATCTCCATGGTAAAAATCAAGGGTCATGGAGCAGAACACTCTGCCACTACACAGTGCTGAAAAGGGAATCAAAGTGTGCAAGGCAGTGCAATTCTCGTCCATTACAGCCCCTTTCTTTTGAAATTTGGGGGCATAATCATCTCCAAGGTCAAGAGGTTTCTGTTGAAAGGTAACTATCTCTTGGAAGAATAATATCTAAGAGGTTGTCAGGTCTCTCCCAGGGCAAAAGTCCTATAATGGTGAGAGGCAGATGATGCAAGTGGTAAAAGAAGTCAAAAAGATACCTGTTCTAGTTCATTCAGGCTGCTATTAAAAATATTATAAACTAGGTGGCTTCTAAACACAGAAGTTTACTTCTCAAAGTTCCGGAAGGTGGAAAGTCCAAGATCAAGGCAGATTCAGTGTCTGCTCATGGCCCAATGACAGGTTCGTAGATCATCTTTTTACCGTGTCCTCACATAATGGTAGGGGTAAGGGAACTCTCTGGGGCCTCTTTTATAAGGGTGCTGATCCTATTCATGAGGGTGGAACCGTCATGACTTAATCACCTCCCAAAGGCTTCATCACCAAACACCATCACATCATCACATCAGGGATTAGGTTTAAACATATGCATGGTGGGGAGGGGAGGAGACACAAACAGTGTACAGCAGTACCCAAGGAAGCTTATTCATGTAATATGCTTGAAGCAGACTGCTTTTATTTATAAGTGAGAGGGGATGAGAGAGAGACTGCTTCCCTCTTACCTTTTGATTGTTGCTTCATTCTTTTCCTCTACTCTCTGCCTTTGTAAATTCAATGTTTTTAGTCTTGCCTAATAAACCAGAAGTTTAAATAAAAGGCAGCTGCTTGCCTTACTATTTAAAACTGGGAGAGAAATGACACATTTAATTAAGAATAATCTTTGAGATGCCTGCTATGTGGTGGGCACTGTGCTAGGCACCATCATTTATGCTAATCCTTATGATCTTAAGAGATCTTATAAAATATTATTATCATCATTTTACAAAAGAGTAGAGAAAGTTTTGTAAAGGTAACTTGCTCAAAACGGCATACCGAATAGCTAGCAAGCAAGATTTCAAACCACATATTCTTATAAATACTACATAAATATTATTTTTAAGACTGGAAAAAAGCAGTTGATAAAATTGCTAGGTACTGAAGTTTCTTTTCTTCTGTCAAAAAAGGCTAAAATTTTTATCAGACTATTTCCTTCTTTCCTTCCTTCCTTTTCTGTATCCTTTCTTTCTCAATGAGTGTTTTGTGAGTATGTACAAAGGATCGGACCAGAGCGGTGGAAAATGAAGCCCAACCCTAGGAGAATTGTGTTCCAACAGGTGGGGCACAGAAAATAAACAAAGAAATAAGTATATGTTAGGTGGTGATAAGTGCCATGGAGAAAAGCACAGAAGGGGATAGAGCGTGAGGAGTCGGGTTGTGCTTGTGGTAAATCTGGTGGGATGCTCGGGGAGGCCTTTCTCATAGCATAATATCTGAGAAGAGCCTTGAATGAATGAGTTCTCAGAGGGAACAGAAGTGCAAACGCCCTGAGGCAGGACCATATTTGAACTTGAAGTATTTAGAAAAAGCAAAGATTTGAAGAAAGATGACTGGAAAGCAGCAGGGTAGGGCAAGAGTGAGAGATGAAGTTAGAAAGACAACCAAAGGATAAACCACATAGGACTCTGAAGGCCATGGCAAGACTTCAGCTTCTAGGCTGAGTGGAAGGCAAAGCCATTAGAGGGCTTCGAGTAGATTAGTGACATGATCTGATGCAAGAAGCAAATGATGCTGGTGAGAAGTGCTCAAAGTCTGGATATATTTTAGCTAGAGCCAACAGGATATACCAATGGATTAGATGTGAGTACGTCAGGAAGAGGTGTCGAGAAAAAATCTATGCACTCAGTCAGGAGCCACCATAAACATGTTGAACACCCAGAATCTGGGTGAATATGGTAATATCCTGAGGCTTTAAACCTGGCTTTAATTTTGGTTTACAATATTGTCCTATCTAGCTTGTGAATTTTGTAACCTTGCTTTCAGTTTAGACCTCTTATATTGTGATCCTGGAAGCATTGTTCATCACCCAATTTATACTGCATTATTAGTTTATTATTTACACATATTGGATTTAGTGCGAGGTTGATTTTGTTTCTTTCCTTTTTGTTGGCTTAAATTCTTAACATATTGTGTCAGTCTGCATCTGTGTGGTAAACCCTTTAGAAGTATACCTGTCTAGTCTAATGCCTAAGGTGAATCGGTGATTTGAGTTTCTTTAACGACCAGAAAAATGTTCATCAGAGGGAAATTTGGCAGTGATATTGTCAGTGCTCAATTCTAGCTAAAAAACCTAACACAAAGTAACAAACCCAAGAAACCTGTGCTCAATTTATTCTATCAATGAAGAATGTCTCTTTGCTGCAGAGCCAGGCTTTTCAATGAGTGACCAGGCAAGGAGGAACTAATTCTAAATTTTATAATTCCTGTTACTTCTTCATTTTAAGTTGAAATCAGATTTTCCTATGAGAGGAAGGTAATGGCTCATTCCTTCAGCCCCCCAAAGCTAGGAACTCTTCTCCAATTATTGTAATATTGTCTTGAACACAAGTATGCTAGAACAATTGAATTCCCAGCTGCTAAACTGACAGTACAGACCATCTAGAATCATAGAATTTACCAATTCATTTATTTCAAAAATACAGGACTAGTTGATCTGTGATGTGTGGCTTCAGAGATCTACACAAAACTGATCCCATTAGAACATATCCCTCTTTAACCTCAAAATCCTGTCATTTGGGGCTTAGTGCAATATCTCCAGGAGCTTTCCCACAATTGACTTCCTTCCTCTTTATCTTCTTCCTTTCCTTTCTTCTAACACATTCTAAAATTTAACTGCCTGGATTCAAATCTTCATCTCACCTTTCATTAGCTGTATGTCCTCAGGCAAGTTACACAATCTCAGTGAATCTCAATTCTCACCTAAAATGGAAAATTAATCAGAGAGTGGGATTTACCTAAAGTATCACCACAACATACATGGACATTTTCATGCCAGCTGAGTTCTGGACAGATACACAATGAAGTGGTAGAAATCAGAGGAATGATAAGCCATGGAAACACTTCCCTGCTCAATGTACTTTTGGTGAGAATGGAGATGTATAGAAGGAACGTGTATAGAATGTGGACACGGAATCAGGGCATTGGAGAGAATACTGTTTAGATTTGATCCTAAGGACTTACCACATTTTTATTTTACAACTGGGATAGTAAATTAGTGTTATCTCATTTGCAAATTCCAAATAGTTGTTAATGGCTGTCTAGAACAATATGTTGAGAAGTATTCTAAGGCCTAACCTAAACTAATCAGGAGCAAGATGCATTATGATATCACAGATTACATTGATGCCATGGGAAAATGGAGGCATTTAAGCACATTATTTGTTAGTTTTCTCTAGTACTGGACACCTGTGTCTTAAGAATTTTATTAGACATTGACTACATGTAGACAGTAGTGGCTTTATGTTAAATGTGTATGACTGGACTCCTCTAAAGATATTCTATTTGTATTAGTCCTTAAGTAATTTATGCACAAATTATTTGTCCTAAGTTTCTGTGTAATTGTTCTCCAGACTGTACAATTAAGAGGTCTTTATTGTTTACATAAATGGCCCTATCTCCATAAACAAGAAACACCATTATGTTTTAAGGTAAGATCTTAATTTTTTTTTCCCATTAGATTTCAATTGCAAAACTAATTCTTGTTCATTATTGATTATTTAAAAATCACAGAGAAGTAAAAAGAATAAAATTAAAATTCTGCATAACCATGCATAAACTCAGAGTTAAGTGCATTATTATTTCGGTGAATATAATTCTTATCTTCTTTCCCATTGCATGTGAATGCATGGTTTTGTTTGTAGATATGTAATATAGTTTGAAAAAGATTGGCCCTCTAAAACTCACGTTGAAATTAAACTCCCAATATGGTAGTGCTGGGCCTAGGGGAAGGTGTTTAGGTGATGGGGGTGGGTCCTTCATGAACAGACTAATGCCCTCTCTTGAAGGGGGTGAGTGAGTTCTTGCTTTATTAGTTCCTGTGAGAGCTAGTTGTTAAAAAGGGCCTGGCACCTTTCCTCCCTCCCTTTTGCCTCCTCTCTCACCACGTGATCTCTGTGCACATGCTGGCTTCCCTTCTGCTTTCCAATATGAATGGAAGCAGCCTGAGATCCCTGCCAGATGCAGCTGCCCCAGGCTCATGAGCCAAATAAACTTCTTTTCTTTACAAATTACCCAGTCTCATATATTCTGTTATAGCAACACAAAAATGGACTAAGACAATACGCATATTTGGCTGGGTATAGATTTTTAAGCAAATAAAGAATCCTATTGCTGCACATACTCTTGTATGACAGCTTTTTAAAAACTTAATATTACTATATTAGTTTCTTATTTCTGCTGTAACAAATTACCACAAAGTTGATGATTTCAAAAAACACAAATTTATTATCTTACATTATAAAGGTCAAAAATTTTAAATGGTTCTTAGAGGCTAAAAATCAGTATATTGGCAGAACTGCATTCCCTTGGTAAACCTGGGGAGAATCCATTTTTTTCACCTTTTCCAGCTTCTAGAGGCCACCTGCATTCCTTGTCTGTGATTCCTTCTTCCAACTTCCAAGCCAGCAGTAGCATCTTCAAATCTCTCTCTCTCTCTCTCACCTCTGCTTCCATCATCACACCTTCTTCTCTGACTCTGACACCTGCATAATCCAGTTTCATCTTTTCATCTCAAGATCCTTAATTTAGCCACATCTGAAAATTCCTTTTTTTTTCCATGGGAGGTAACAGATTGACAGGTTCTAGGGATTAGGGTTGGGCATCTTGATGACAGGGGCTGGGGAAGATGTTGCATTATCCTCTCTGCCACAACTGCATTGCCCATCTGTGAACTTTATGGTTGAACACACATAATTATGTCTACTATTATGTTAATGTGACAATAGAAAGGAAAAAATAAATTCTAATAAAAGCTATAAATCCTGAACGACTAATAGAGTGGGACAATAGATAATAGCAGTTGAGCAATTTGAAGAGTTTCAGGTACATGAGAAGCAGATGGAAGAGTGCAAAGTGACTTAACAGAAAGGAGAATGTTGAAATATGCCTGCAGTAGAATGACGCCAGCAAAAGTGAAGCCTAATCATGTTCAGCAGGCTGGAAAGGTCCTGGGTACCGTGGCATTTGGAAACTCTAAAGGCATATATCAAGAGTGTGACAAAAACAAAAGGAAATCCTGAAAGATAATAAAAGGAGCTACCAAATTACCTGTGATATGCTCCTTCACTTCAGTCAGGTGTTTGCCAGTGAGTATTCTCTGGAGAGTACTCACTGGAAAGTCTTTGAAGACACATGGAAGCCAGACATTGAAGGATAGATGACGTAGTTCACTGACAGTCAGGGACTGACTAACACCTCACACACAGACCAGTGTGACTTCAACTCACAGAACACTGGCTCTGAAGTATATACCCCTCAGCAGAAGATTACAGAATGCTCCTCTGGAAAAATTAAGTCCTCTTAGAAATATTCCACATACTAACATTCAGAATTCTCCAATTCAATGGCTACCTGTTCACCCAACAGTCAGATCTGCAAACATGGAACTTCCAATCACGTTTTTAGTAACTTACCGTATTAGTCCATTTCTGTTGCTTATAACAAAATACTTGGAACTGGGTGATTTATAAAGAAAATGGAATTTATTGCTTACAGTTTCAGAGACTAAGAAGTCCAAAGTACAGAGAACACACCTTTGAAGGTCTTCTTTGATGGTGGCTTTACAGCAATGCAGGGGTCTCACATGGCAGAAAGTGGCAGAGCAGAGAGAGAGAGATGGTTCCTCATGCACTCTCCTTTTAAATCCCTCAGAATCATGCCCCTGACCACCATTATTAATCCATTCCCTACAGCATGGCCCTACAATCTAATCACCTCTTCAAGGTCCCACCTTTTCAATTGCCATAATAGGATTTCCCTACTCAACAGTTACAGTGGGGGTACATTCAACCCAGGGTACTTACTACAAGGTATAAATAGACACCAAGTCACACCAAATATTTCAGAAAGCTTTTAGCAAGAAAGACGGAAAACAACCAGTTAAAAAGAAATAAATTGGAAAACAAAATGGCCCTTGGAAAAGTAGAAGATAACCTCAAAAATAGGATAATTAATACAAAGAAAAAAAAAGATGTTACATAAAATGGACAAACAGGATAATAATACCATAAATTTTAAAAATAGAATAGCAACAACGTCAAAGTCAAGGCAAGAATTGAAAGATAAATTTAGAGACATACTACCAAGAATGGAACAACAGGCAGGGTATTTGTCTCCTCAGGGCTTCCACAACAAATTTCCACAAACTTGGTGGCTTAATATAGCACGAGTGTTTTTTCTCACAGTTCTGGAGTCCAGAAGTCTGAAATTAAGGTGTCAGCTCACTCCCACCGAGGATCTGGGGGCAAATCTTTCCTTGCCTCTTCTAGCTTTATGTGGTTCTAGGTACAGCATCGCTTTCGACTGCATCAGTCCAGTCTCTATCTCCATCTTCATATGGCTTTTTACTCTTCAATCTGCATGTCTCTTTTTTGTGTGTCTTTTATAGGAATACCTGCCATTGAATTTAGGGCACACCGGGATAATCCAAGATGATCTCATCTTAAAATCCTGAATTTAATTCCATCTGCGAAGAGCCTTTGTTAAAAAGGGGTATACTTACAGGTTTTGGTGGTTATAATATGGATATATCTTTAGAGGTTGGGGAGCTACCACAGAGAAAAACAGAATACAAGAGAAAAAGATAAAAAAAATTAGAACAACTTAAGAGGACTAAAATCTGACTAAAAGAAGTCAAAAAAATGAATAAAATTATAAGAAATTGTCAAATGTTACATGAAAATTCTCAGAACTAATGGGCATGAGTTTTCCAAATGAAAGGTGCTACTTCTAGTTTTAACTGTAACATCTGAAGAATTTGGTAGTAATTGTTTCCATCCCTGTATCAAGAAAAAACCTGAACAAGCTGAAAATTAATGACTATCTTGGACCAATCAGAAACCTGAGCTTACAGGGTGAACTGCCACCCCCAAATCTGGAGAGACAGGCAAATCAGAAGGTCACAGATGAGGCTGGCTGATTAACTCAGTTGGTTAAGATACAGCCTTCTAACACCAAGGTCCAGGGTTCAGATGCCTGTACCAGCCAGCCACAAAAAAAAAAAAAAAGAAAGAAAGAAAATGAAAAAGAAAAAAATTAGGTCACAGATGAGATCTGCTCACCTGGAGCAGAAGCTGATAGAGGAATAAACTTGTGAGCACAATTATATGGTAATTTTGATGACTTGATGAAGGCTGAGTGTGGACTAGCCTGGAAGTCAAAAACTCATGGAAGTCTCAGCCTTAGGAGAAGTTTTCATACTTTCATGGTCTTTACATCTAAGAACCTCACCAGGTTCCTAAGAACAGTGAAGATCTGATTGAGATGCCCTATTTGTTTAACATGGGAAGAAGAAAAATTATACACCACAACCGAGGAGAATTTATTCCACGTACGTAAGGAGTTCCTGTGGCTCCACATACCCACCAGCAAAGAACTCCTTCATTGCTGATGGGAAAGCAGATGGTACAGACAATTTGGAAGACAGTTTGTCAGTTTCTTACAAAACTAAAAATATTCTTACCATATAATCCATAATCGTGCTCTTATGTTTACCCAAGTTATTTGAAAATTTATGTCCGTATAAAAACCTATTTGTGATTGCTCGTAATCAGCTTTATTTATACTGGCCCAAATCTGCAAGCAACCAAGATGTCCTTAAGAGGCAAATGCATATATAAAATATGGCACACCCACACAATGAAAAATTATTCAGTAATCACACACACACACACAAAGTGCTGTCAGTCATAAAGAGACATGTGTGAATATTAAATACATATTGCTAAATTAAGGACGCTAGTCTGAAAAGGTTACATACTGCATTATTTTAATTAGATGACATTCTAAAAAGACAAAACTATAGAGATGGGGGATGGGAGGGAGGGTTGAGTCGTTGAAGCACGTGAGAATGTTTATAGTAGTGAAACCATATATGAAACCATAATTATGGATATGTGATATTCTGTGTTTGTCAAGCCACATAGAACTTTATGACACACAGAATGAATCTTATTGTATACCAATTTAAAAAAACCATATATTTAGAAATGAGGAATTCCAGAATGGATTAAAGAATGTGACAAAAGAACATATATGCAATTACAAATATATCAAACAACCTCACTGAAGTGGGTAGGGATATAAGTTGCTAACCTAAGTAACTTTGAAAATATTGGGATTTTAGAAGACTGAAGATAAAAATGAGAACTGGACATAAGAACTGTACTGTAGTTGATGAAGTTATTTTTTTTTCCCCACAGAGATATAGGTTAACAATTCTTCAACCACTATACATAGGTACTAGAGTTGAACATATCAGTCAATAAATGATGAATGCTGAGAGCCAGGTTTCTCACTGTTGAGGTGGGAGCTTACAGATAAGCAAGGGTAGGAGACTCAAATAATCCATGTGGTGATGGGGTAGAGTTGGAGACATCAGTATGAATTCATGCTCAGCTTAATATAAATGCCAATAGTGAGATAGATGTGTGTGTGTGTGTGTGTGTGTGCTGATGCATGCACATGTGTCCATGTGCATGCATAGGTTGGTATCCACACACATATCTCCTAGCTCTATCAGCTGAGAGTACCTAGAAGTAAATTCACCATAGTAGTGACACACAGTTAATGCCCAGATCTTGGTTTCTAATGCCATTCTTTAATGAAAGGAACAGGGGCTTCTTGAAGAAATGGGTGATTCTAGGTCTGAAGCCAGAAATATATAAGATGAGACTGGAACATCATGTCATGCCAGAAAGTAAAGATGTACTCAAACACACACATATACACGCCATACAAATACACACACACAGGCACACTCATAGTGATAAGAGTATTTCAAAAAGATAGAGGATTCAATTGAAAGAGCTCCCAAGGGGGATGACTGATTATCTGAGTTGGTTAGAGTGTGGGGTTTTAATGCCAAGGTCAAGGGTCCAAATCCCTATACCTGCTAGCTGACAAAAAATAAGTAAATAACTAAGAGCCCCCAATAGCCAAACATTTTGACAACAACAACAAAAAAATTAGCATTGGATTGTAACCTAAATAATAAATTTTATTTTATATTTGTGTATAGATGATTGAATAAATAAATGCATATGGGAGAATAGATAAATATTCCATGCAGAAGAATTCCAAATAATTTATGTAGATACTCACCCTTTAGGAAGTGGCGCTAAACTCTGCAGTTCCTCAATATGAGATGGGCATAGTGGCTTATTCCAAAAAATACAGTATGGAAAGTGAGAAAAAATAGAGTAATTTTATAGTGGAGAAACCTGACAAACACGACACCAAGCCAGGCTGTGAAAGTTATCATTAACAGTGATGAGACATGCTGATGGCACACAGCCTTAACATGATATGATGAAAACGAACTTCACCTCTTGATCTTTTCCCCCAAAACATAAGAATAACATCAGGCAAAATTTCAATTAGGGCTATTCTACAAAATACTTGGACATACTCCTCAAAACTGTCAAGGTCCTAAAAAAAAACAAGGAAAATCTAAGAGACTATCACAGCTGAGAAGACTCCAAAGAGAAAGGATGATTGGGTGTAATGTGGTATGCTATAAGGGATTTTGGAACAGAAAAAGGACTTTAGGAAAATCTGAATAAAAAGATTGAGGAAATCTGAATAAAGTACGAACTTTAGTTGATAATAAGGTATCAATATTGGTTCAATAATTGTGACAAATGTGCTATTATAATGTGTAATAATAACAGGGGAAACTGGTTGTAAAATATGTAGGAAATTTCTCCACTATCTAGATTGAGGAAATCTGAATAAAGTACGAACTTTAGTTGACAATAAGGTATCAATATTGGTTCAATAATTGTGACAAATGTGCTATTCTAATGTGTAATAATAACAGGGGAAACTGGTTGTAAAATATGTAGGAAATTTCTCCACTATCTTCACAGTAACTCTATGAATATATCCTGATATAAAATAAAATTTTAATTAAAAATAAAGAAAGGTGCTTCCAAGTAAATGTTCAACATAATGAATGGAAAATACCCCAAATAAAGCAGATTGTCACAAAATTTATCATACTAGGGAATTTCACTGGACTTTTCAACAGCAATACTGAAAGTCTGATGAAAATGAAACAGTATCTTTTTACATCTGTTATGATCTTTTCTATTTAGAGATTGTGAAAATAGCAAAGTGAAGGGAAGGACAGTGCCCTGTTTCACGCAGATCTCATAATTTACAGGAGAATTGATGAACTAATCTTCTTTATCTGATATCTAAACAAGAATTTCCTGAAGCATGTTCTCAGAGCACATCCCATGTCAGTAGATATTTTATAAAGAATTCCATGGTCAAATTAATTTGGAATATGATAGGTAAAACAAAGGTAAGCTTTTGCTATGCCTTCATGCTTTGTGACGCTCCAAAGGGAAAATCAATGCATTGTTTCCCAGACATGGGATAAAGGAGCCAGGTTTTCAGAAAACATCTTGAGGACATATCCCAGCACTTTGGGAAATGCTGCCCTACCATTTTAAGTAGCAAACACTATTAGCAGAAATACATGTTTCTGAACATTATTTCTAGATTAACTGAAAAATCTCAATAATAATTCAAGAGAGGCCAGGATCTCTAAGCATTATTTAGGACCTAAAGAGGAGCAAAACATTCCAACATTGGGGATGAGCAAAAGACAGGAAGAGAGGAAAGGTGGGAGGAGATAACAGACCTTTAATGGGTTCACTTTACATCAAACTTTTCCAGCTGAAGTTTCTACTCTCCTCGTTAGGGCCATTTACTTTTTTCTATAGCATGTGATATGTGCAATGGGCTGCAGCAGAGGAGGTGAAATGGGATCTCAACGTCCACTGGACTTTCACTACCACATATTCATTTCCATTCACGTGTTAGAATCTTCGTAAAGAAGTCATTATTTTTCTGTCAGCATGTTGCAACTTAATTGTGATTAGCTATTCCTGCACAACAAGGAAACAGATGAAGCAAAAAAGCTTGATTAGGTTCAGGAGCTCCTCAGAGTCTCTATGCTCACCTTGATCTTAAATATAAAATGACATGCTACGAATTTTACTCCTGGTTGGTCAGGTTGATGTGGTTGAGGACTCTGAATCTAGTTTGAGTTTCCTTTACTTTTTTTTTCTTTGCCTTTAAATATGTGGAAGGGAAATAACATTTATCATTTACCACCTATATGGTTTGTCCTGTGCAAAAGGTTTTCACACACATTATTAATTTAATCAGCACAAAATACCTAGAAGGCTCTTGTAAAGGAACTTTAACTTGTTCACTTAGGAATGGTCTTTATTTGCTCATTATCCTTTTCTATTTTCTGCAGCTAGATGACTGGATAGCTTCCCTATATTAATGTACTATGAGATTTCGTTTGTTTGGGTTTGAATGTGTTTTAACTGGGTAAAGTATCTACAGACTACTAATCCAAAATCCTGACCTTAAGCTCTCAGTCCTAGACTGCACATAAAATGTCTTCCAATATCTACTGTGATCTCACAGCTCTTGAGGAAAGAAAATCTTCTGCCCTCTATTTCAGTATCCACCAACCCATATTTCTTAGACATTCTTGTGTTCTAATCCAGGGGTTCTCAAACGTGGGTCTGCATTAGAATCACCTGTGGATTTTTTTTTAATTAGCAAGAAATCATGATGCAGCACATCCAGGGTACAGACCAGACTTTTGTATTTCTAAAATATTCCATCAGTGTTTTGGGGGTTCACTATCCTGTAGAGACCAGTAGTTAAGCCAATCCCACTATGCTTAAAACCTAGGCCACATAAAAATTCTTAGCAGAATGCTATCTACTATGGGGCACAGGAAAAGTCTGGCTGACAAGCAGGATAATAGGAATAATATTACCATTTGAGGCAAAAGGAGCAGAGAACCAGAAGGATCGCATGAAACCCCAGAAGCAGTCTTTCTAAGTTTCAAACAGTGGCATGTAGATAAACAGTCACTGTATCTGAAATTGAGTAGGTTTCTCAGTGTGAACTGATACAGACTTCCAGGAGTATTTTGCCCAGGACTTCTTATACTGCTACTTGAAGTCTGCAGCAAAATTGGGCGGAAGGCTTTGTTTCAATCTGTTCCAATATTCCCTGGCATGCACATGAATCCCCATGTAGGATAAATCAACCGGAGAGAATAGGAGCTGAATGAGCAGGACTGGCAGACAGTCTTTTTGAATCAAATACCAGACCCATATTTACACTTCCTGTTTGTAGCTTCTCTCACAAAAATAGACTCATGTGTGAAATGGGAGAAAGGAGGGCCAATAACTAAATTATACCTTAGAAAGGATGACAAGAGAAGGGAGTGACAGATGGGAAGCCCAGAAGCCTACACAGGCTCCATTACCAAAACCAAGAGCATCCATTCATACACTAAATTTCTCTAATAATTTGTGTTGATGTTGATTTGGTAGCGAATTAAAATCAAGTAAAACAAATTTCCTTTCTTACTGTGCTGATGAGGAAGGAGAGGGACTGACCAGGGAACTTCCAGCTCTGCAGTCTGTTGGTTTATCTTCTGAGAATTGGTTACCTTTTTGCTACCCAGATTCAAAACATGGAGTCTTCCTTTCTGTCATGGTGTTTCTACAGTACTTTGCTATTTAATATGTCATCCAGGACCTGCAATATCACTATCATGAAGGAGGTTGTTATAAATGTACAGTCTCAGACCCCATTCCAGATCTGTGGGATCAGAATCTGCATCTTATCAAGATCCCAGATGATTAGTGTGTTCATTATTAGTTTGTGAAACACTGATCTAGTAGGCACAAGTGATAATGCTTAGCTAAGTATACCAGGAATTCTAGATTGTCATATTGAGTGGAATTACTCTGGGGCCAGGGTTTATTCCTGTTTAGGTGGTACTTTAGTGATTAGTTATTCCAGGAATGATTAGCACATGGTTTATGCTTTTCAGATTGCAGCCCAGAATTTTCCAGCTTGCAGATGCACATCCAACTCTCCTCCTGCCTTGATGCATGATGTTTCTTCAATGTCCCTACATTGTCTCCTCACCCAACTGTAGCAAATGCCCCCCTTTTCTGTGCTCCTCCAGTATTTCTGGAATAGTTTTACATGTCATTGCACTTGCTTCATGCACTGAAGTTATCTGTTTATCAGTTATGGTTTATCAGACCATAAATTCCTTCAGAATATGGTTTAGACCTATATCATCTTTGTGTAGGGCACTAACAGTGACACAGTGTGCTACACACTGTCAACACAAAGAATACTCTTAATTAATACAGGTGTAAGTGAACCTTCATCAGCAGAAAAGGATGGGGAGGTAGATGGGGTGACTGGGTGACACTAGAGACCTGCCAAGGCCATAATGCTATTATATGGGGCAGTCTTGATGAAAAGGTGATGTCTAGGCAAAGGGAAATGCTCATGTAAGCCTACCCTAGCCACATCATGTTTATTATGTTCAATTCTGAGATTTAATATCTAAGAGAATTTCTACATTACTATCACATCGGAAATTTTAAAAGCACTCATGTCTGGGCTCCACCCCAGACAAACTGAATCAAAAAATCTTGGAGGCTAGAGCCAAGGCCTTATTGTTTTAAACACTCTCCCCGTAAGAAATGTCCAAAATCTACCTTTCTATGATTGTCTAAAACCAGTGTGCAGGCAGAAGAAAAACTAAGATAAAAACTAAGAATCAAGCATTAGGATTATGAGCTAGGTTATTGTGACCATGTTCATCCTGGAAAAGATATGACTAAGAAAGCATTAGAGTTGTCTTTCAACTTCTGTAGAGCTGTCATAAGGGAAATGATATTTTTAATGTCTCTAGAAGATACAATAAAGATGAATAAAGAAAAATTTAAGGCAGGTCAATTTAATTCAATATATAGCAGGTATAATATTTTTCAAGACATACTCAGATTTGCAAAAAAATAAAATTAAAACCTATCTTTATCTTCTTACCTTTTTAAAACTCAGTTTAACCTCTCTATTGAGGCCCCATTCTACTTGATGTCATAATGTATAATCTCAGTCATTTCTGGGTATAAAATTAAAACCTATCTTTATCTTCTTACCTTTTTAAAACTCAGTTTAATCTCTCTATTGAGGCCCCATTCTACTTGATGTCATAATGTATAATCTCAGTCATTTCTGGGT
>NW_007726237.1:853828-859106 GCF_000696425.1 Galeopterus variegatus
CTCTCTATTGAGGCCCCATTCTACTTGATGTCATAATGTATAATCTCAGTCATTTCTGGGTAAACTCAGGTACTTCAGTGTTTTCTTAGTTATATCAGGTTTAAAGCTTAGTGAAGTCAGGATTTTTTTCCCATTTCCTTTCTTTTTCTTAGGTTCACAGGTAGATTTTGCCTGTTTTATATAGAATCCTAAGTTTTGGGGAAAACATCTATTCCATCCTTTGTTCAAGGCAAACATCTGCTGCAATCTAACTTGTCTTCACTGGGTTTTGGTCGCTTAATAGGTATGTCCAACAAAATGTCCATAACTCCCTCAGGTGCTCAGTTCTATGATCCAGGTAGCTTTTTAGCTATAATACACACCCTTCAGGATATATCAGCTCTCTCGCAGCTAAACTTTGAACTTTATGCCCCCTTTCTTAGGGGCACAGGAAAATCTGGCTGTCTCTGAAATCATTTTAACACTGTGTAAGCTTCAGGGCTTCTCTTTCTGCCTTTAGCATCACGTTCAGTTAACCCTACTGCTTTCTTCCCAAGTTTCAGATGGAAACTCAGAACTTTCCTTCCTCAAATACATTTGAAGGTCTGTCTTTCCCAAAACACACTCACGTGTAAAAATCATTAGGTAATACTTCAAAAATATTATCCAATCACGTAAAGAAGGATCTTTTGTTAGTGGTTTCTATTCAAAAATAAAATGTACTAAACCAAAACATATTGCATTTTCTGTCACAGGAAATTTAAACAGTACAGAGATGACCACTTTTAAGGATGTGGTCAAGAAAATCCAAGGTTATTTTAGAGGGTTGGGTTAACTCACTGTTTCCTAAATGTAGTCCTGGAGTAGAATCCTCAGAGAGATTTTAAAACTCACATTCCAAGGCCCTCTCCATTTTTGCTCATTCAGAAACTTGGAGGAGAAAGGTAGCTACTTTTCTGTATCTCCTCACTGGCTAAAATGATAGGGATAACATTGTACCAATAGTTTTCATCTAGAGAATATTCTCTTCCTGGTAAACATTCTGTGGCAGATCTCTTGACTCTGTTNCCTCACTGGCTAAAATGATAGGGATAACATTGTACCAATAGTTTTCATCTAGAGAATATTCTCTTCCTGGTAAACATTCTGTGGCAGATCTCTTGACTCTGTTATAAGGAAAAACACACATGACTGACTCCTGGTGTCACACTCTGGGATTCTGTGGTTTTAGAGACCTCTGCTTGTCCACGTGGAAGGAGGCTCACGAGTGAGGAAGATCAGGGTTGCAACCCACAGAGAAGGAGCAAGTGAACAATAGGCGAGGATTTGCTGAAGTGCTCTTGCTGAGCTCTGCTTCTAAAGAATAGCCACTCAGAAAACAGTCCTGTTTTCCTTCAGGTGAAAGGCAACTCTTCCCAAGAGAGAAAAGGAAAAGGACGTGTCGAGATCAGAGTTGCCTGACTTCTCTCAGGGAGATTCGAATGTTCGTTTGAGGTTGTATTGAAGGTATCTGCACGTGGCTGACATACTTGGATAAATGTGCTGTGTGTCCAGTGCATATACATTTCCTGCCTCTCTCCAGCCAATGGAGAAGTTTTGCATTCAAGTGTACTGTTGCTGTCGCACAGGTTATTTGAGAAAGATTAAAATAGACGTATATTTATATCTTAAGTGCAGCAGTAAACTGGACCGTTCATACATAGTCAGGTTTTGTTTTTGTTTTTGTTTTTTAACAACAGACTTTATTAAATAATTCCCTCAAGCCAGACTAGTTATAATATTTTTGCTAACGCTTTCATCACTAACTAAATAGGTCTTTTTTTTTTTTCTTCAGAGTAGGAGAGTCTAGAGTCTATTTTTAAGCCTGGGGATGGGAACACTTTCAGGGAAAAGATTTAAAATGTGAAAGGTGAGAGGGATGATCTTGGTGAGGATAGGTCAAGATAGTCTCGTAACTAATGCGACGCCCTGCTATTTTGTACAGATGCCCCTGGCCAAGACAGGCACTACAACATATTAAACTTGAGCAAATTAAAATGTTGATTAAATGTGACTCATCTCCCAGAGTTTGGTTTTAATTCCTGAATTACAGAAGTCTGGAGTTCTGCACAGGACATTCTCTTCCCTGTGACCACTCCCCGCATTGGGAACACTGGTGTCTCTTCATGCCCTTTGAACAGCACCAAGCCCCACCCAGCACAGATCGGTGGTCCATGCTTGGCAGGGATGTACCTCTTTACAAGTAAGATGTTAAGAATAGTACATGGTCTGTCCAGAAAATGAAAACTACCCTTCTTCATTTTTAACAGCTGACATCTCTGTGGAGTTAGGTATGATAGAAGGAAGTTCTGCCATTATTTCTGCTGAGTTACCACCTTTTAGATAGAAAAAGTCTATAAACAAAAGAGAAGCACAGAGAGGAAGAGGCAGATAAAAGAAAATCAATATGAATCATCTTCCACTTGTAAGCGCCTAACTCCACTTTAGCTACAATAGGCTCAAATCAAGGACTGGCTCATTGTCCCTGACAAAGGAAGAGCTTTTACAAAAAAAATTTTAAAAAAGAAATTAAAGGTCAGAAAATGGCTACAACAAAAGCAAATGAATCTGCTCTAACTTCATGAACAATAAAGAAGAAACTAAATATAAAATTTTAAATAGTTTCATGTCTCCTTATTTTCCTTGACTTTCTCATGTTCAAACTGTGCTATACTGCCAGATCCTGGCAGCCATCCTGTATAAGCCCCAAAGGGAAACGCTCTGTATTAGAACCAGAAATTTAAGTAACTTGGAGCAGATAAAACAAGTAAGTGAGTAGATGGATGTGTCAAAACTCAAACCCAAGTCTCAGTCTCAGTGTTTTCATGTGTAAAATGGTCAGTGGTACTTACTGCATAGGATTATTATAAGAATTAAATCTGATTACACATAAGGAAATTGCATAAAATAGAACTTACTATATATTAAGTATTCAAAAGCTAATGCTTAGTCATTATTATTATTATTATTACTATTATTACAGCTCAAGAGACTTGTTACCTCCTGAAACAGGTATCAACTCTCCTTTTTTGGTAAGAACTCAGAAGCAAAAGCAAGGTTCCTGTCAACAACAACAACAATAATAATAACAAGAATATCAGAATGGGTGAGCCAGTAGCAAAGACTGCAGAGACAAAGCTCAAATCTCAATGGATTCGAACAACAAAGGTCCATTTATTGAGGGCTGGCTAAGAGCATTGCCCCACGGCATTCTCTTCTGATTCCCAGTGGGGGCTGTCGTTCCTAGACATTTTTGTACATTCAATGTGTGTTGTGGTACCATACACACACAATTATATTTTAACTTTCTTCCCCTCACTGAGAACTCTTCATGAGCTAGGACCTTAATTTATTTGTGTATTACCAAATTTATTGTATGAGTAAAGAGGCTCATAGTAAATGATTTATACATTTTTGGGGGGAAGGAATTGCACAGGCTTAGTCTCTATGTATCTCCCTATAGTACCATCAGTTAAAGATGCATTGAACACTTATTTTATGCCAGGCACTGATGTTAGCCACATTTATTGTTGAAGTTCCCTATGTGAATACTCATAAAAGAGGTGATGACATGACAATTTTTAAAAAATAAATTTTATTGTGTATGTTTATGGTATACAACATGATGTTATGAGGTACATATGTATGGTAAAATGATTGCTATTGTAAAACAATTAACATATCCACTATTTCACATGGTCACCCATTTTCCTCCCTGTAGTAAAAGCAGCTATAATCTACTCATTTAAAAATTCTGAATATAATACATTATAATTAACTATAGTCCTCATGTTGTGCATTAGATGTTTAGAATAATTTATCCTANTACATTATAATTAACTATAGTCCTCATGTTGTGCATTAGATGTTTAGAATAATTTATCCTACGTATTTGCCACTTTGTATCTTTTGACCTACATCTCCCCTTTTTAATCCTCTCTCCCACCCCCACTCCTGATAAGAAAATAATATCTGATTTGACTGTGTCCCGGTATATATGAAACTTGCTGTCCTTATAAAGTTGTAGATAATGGGAAAAGCTGTTTCTAGCTACCCCTCTCTCCAACTTCGAGGGCTTTCTCTTCATCCACAAACAACCATGTTTTAAGAAACAAGGCCAGATAAAACTTGGAATTGCACATACACATGGAAAGACTTTTAGTGTATTAAAGAATGATTTTTCTTTGATAATTGCTTCCAATAAAGTGGAAACTGAAGTATTCTCCTATAGCACTGTTAGAGAATAGTGATTTTGTTCTAGTGTTTTTATTGACTTGACTTTGCGGTCTTTTTCAAGAATGCCATTGCCTTTAAATGGTTTAACTAAGTTAAAAGACGTTAAAACAACAGTGGTGATTAGCTATTTGATGGTATTGGAAAAAGGCGTGCAGACAGATCATAGCATTAATAATGAATAGACATTTTGAGGATGTAGCAAGAGCAGAAATGTTTTACATCAACTTTTCTCATCTATTTTGGACTCATACATGAAGCTGATGGAAATTGATTATATATCTCTTATGTTCTTAACTGTATTAATCTACTTCATTTTAGAGTAGCCTGGAAACTGCTTATAGACAGCACTTAGCAGAGAACAGCCCTCTTAGAGGTAGCTCAATATATTTAAACATTTGATGCTAGCTGCCTGGCAAAGTGAGTTGAAACACATGCCAACGTTTAAAGCGGTTGAAAAGTATAGAGGAGTGGTTAATAAAATTGTTTGTAATGTCATACTGGTTTTAATCATGGCTTTGCTACTTACTGACTCTGGACCAATTTTCCTGTCTGTGCAATGGGGATACAAGTAGCGTATCCTTACAGGATTACAGTGAGTTACTAAAATAACATAGTACAAGCAAAATGCTTATAAAAAACAGTACCTGGCAGAGAGAGAGTACCCTATAAATGTTAGTATTACTATAGTTCAGGAGCAGCTCAAGTATTTTTCTTGGTGACTAGGGGACACTCTGTGTTTCCTGATTTTTAATAGGCATTTGTGGGAAGGAAAAACTCCTTCTACATGGTATATGCAAAAAACAGAAAAATCACAAGGGCCTATCCACAAGACCTGGCATCACAGTGCAGACAAGAGAGCAAGTCTAACGCCCAGCTCCCTCTGCTTTTGCTTTTCATCTCTAATAACAACTAAAAGGTCTCTCAATTTCTCCTGTGAACGGGGAAATAGGTTTGGCTAAGCTAAGTTCAAAGCTTTCAGGGAGAAAGGCTAGGGGCAAGAGGCCCATGAATATTTCTCTTGGGT
>NW_007726237.1:859777-865619 GCF_000696425.1 Galeopterus variegatus
TTCTACATGGTATATGCAAAAAACAGAAAAATCACAAGGGCCTATCCACAAGACCTGGCATCACAGTGCAGACAAGAGAGCAAGTCTAACGCCCAGCTCCCTCTGCTTTTGCTTTTCATCTCTAATAACAACTAAAAGGTCTCTCAATTTCTCCTGTGAACGGGGAAATAGGTTTGGCTAAGCTAAGTTCAAAGCTTTCAGGGAGAAAGGCTAGGGGCAAGAGGCCCATGAATATTTCTCTTGGGTAATGCTGGGAAGCTCATGCAAATATAGACTGTAGAGACCTCAGAGCCATAGGTAATGGCGTTGTCATCTAGGCTTCCATCAACCTCAGAAGCACTTGCAGAACAGGGTCCTTGTTATGTTTATTGTCAGGCTCATCCCCTCACTTCCCCCAATAATGGGTCATGCTAGGGAAATTGCAGGCCCTTCAATCTCTTGGAGAAAGCTGTTTATATACATGCAGAACATTATCATGCTCTCTGGGCAGGTATGGATATTATAAACTGCTTTGATGGATTTCCAGAGCATGACTTGGAATTCACCACATCCACAGCACAAGAATAGATATTTTAGGGAGAGCACTACATGTTTAAAAATATGGAAGCATACAAAGTACATTGGTTTTCTGTAAATATATGTCAATGGGATTAGCTAGAAAGAAAACAAAGCAAAGGAGTCTTACTTGTATTGTGTTATTTATTATTCCCATTGGCATCAAACTACACCTACCAGGGACACATGTGAACTGTGTGTCTTTTGAAGTTTATAATTAACTGGCATAACTGGTATAATGGTCAGAATCTGGGCTTGTGATCTGATTCTGTGAGCTTGAGACTCGACTTCACCACTGATTACTTTTGTCAGCTTGGACAATTCGTTGCTCTCTGAAACCCTCAGTGGTTGAATCTACTGGTCTAAAACATGAATTGTACCAATCTATTGGGTTGTAAGGATTAAATGTGGTGCTCATGCAAAATGCTCAGCATGGTATAATGTTACACATAACTGCTCAATAAACTATGGCTGTTAATTTTCAGCTGTGAATAGCAAGTTAAACAGCATTTGTAAAGCTGCTTTGACAGTTGGAAATAAAATACGCTGATATAAATTTCTGTAAGATATTTTACCTGTATAGTTGGCCACTAGAGCTATAAAAGAAAATTAAAATATTTGCTAATTTCTCTTAAAACTAGATTCTTAGAAAGACTTATTAAACTGGGAATTCACATTCTTCTTCTGCTCAACTCTTTCCTAATGAATATGTTTTAGTAACTATTAAACTATGGCAAATTCTTTAGTCATTGTTAATTCAAACAGTGCTTCCCAAATTTGGATAATTATCCAGGGATTTTTATATACAGATTCCTGGAATCTATCTTAAGAAATATAAAATTTGAATCAATAAGTTTTAGAAATTTGTTCTAAAAAACTTTCAGAATTAATTCCAATGGCTTGTCAAATTTTGGAACCCTTGAATTAGACCATATGTTTCAGGTCTAAAGTCTACATATTTTCTTTGTTTTATGCTCATATAACCAAATATAGTTAATTATTTCTGTAAAATATCTCTGGCCCGTAATATCTTCTTTCTCTTTAGCCTGTATTCTAGTCTAAGTCATAATTCATAGCACCTAAGCTGTCACTACTATAGCTTCACAGCTGTCTTTCTACCTATAGCATCTCTGTACCCAAAGCCATCATTCCCTAAGTACTCAGCAATGCTAAGACCATTTTCTTTACAATTAGTGTAAAAATACCTTGTAGCAAAGATGCTGATGCAAGCATCAGGCAGGGGGTAAGTTTTAGTAAAGTGACTGCTATGGACTCAATTGTGTCTCTCCAAAATTCATATGTTAAAGCCCTAACCCCAAATGTAACTGTACTTGGGTTTTTAGGAGGTAACTAAGATTAAACAAGGTCAGAAGGATGGGTTCTAATCTGTTAGGACTGGAGACCTTATCATATGATAAGAGGCAGAGAGGTCTGTCTCTCTGCACATGCACACACTGAGGAAAGGCTACGTGTGAGAACAGCAAAAAAGGCATCTGTCTGTCTGCAAGCCATGAAGAAAGCTCTCACCAGTATCCGACCATGCTGGCACCCTGATCTCAGACTTCCAGTGTCCAGAACAGTGAAAAAATAAATTTCTGTTGTGTAAACCACACAGGCTATGCTGTTTTGTTACAGTACCTCAAACAACCAATACAGCAAAAAATAGTGAAACAATTATTTTGAGTACATATGTGGTAGTTATTCTAAGAACAAATAAGGTAATATGATATGACAGCCAGAAACAAATAAACAAAAATACCACTGGCACCACTATGTATCATAAATGTTATCATAAAATATATGAGAAAAATGAATTGTTCATTGTGACTACTAATGCTCAGTCTTAGAGCATAGGTGGGTTCCAGATGAAGGAGAGATGAATGGTGCTCTGCTCTGTTCTCAAGAAGTAGATTGGCTGATGCCCAGAGCTAACAAAGCCTCCCCTGAAAGCACTCGATCAACTCATCTTTCATGTGCAAACTTAGCCCAAGAGACCATGTGGAAAAGAGGATCCTCGTATCCTCTTTATCTTCCCCATCCTCCTTATCCTCTTTGCTAGCTGAGACACATTTTGGTAAGAGTAACTTACCATGCAGATACCATGTGGCTTCAGATTTGCATAATAAATCATACTTTTTTCATGTGGAGATGTGAATCAAACAGATGAAAAGACTTTGTGACCAAGAACATAATATTCCATCTGTGTTAGAATTTAAAAAAAAAAATCCCTTTATATATTTTGTTTTCTTGATGTTGTTTTTCCAATACAAATAAATAACCTTTTGATTTCCATACAACTATGGAGACAAAGAAATTTCAATCTTTACGAGATCACGTTTAAATAAATGCGAAGTATGTGTGTATGTGTGTGATAGTTAATTTTAGATGTCAGATTGACTATATTAAGGAATACCTAGAAATCCGGTAAAGCATTATTTGGGGGGGGGGGGGGGGGGGGGTGAGGGTGTTTCCAGAGACTAGCAACATGAGCCTGAGTGAACTAGGTGGGAAAGATCCTCCCTCAATATGTGCGGTACATCCAATCTGTTGGGAGCCAGGAAAAAACAAAAACAGAGGAAAAGGCGAATATCTCTCTCTGTCCACTGGAGCTGTGATACACTCTCCTCTCCTGTCCGTAAACATCAGAACTCCAGGCTTTTCAGCCTTTAGGTTCCTCGACTTACACCAGTGGCACCTCTGCTCTGGGCTCTCAGGTCTCTGGCCTCTGACTGAGAATTACAAAATCGGCTTCCCTGGTTCTGAGGTGCAGACTTGAACTTAGCCATGCTACTGACATCTCAGAGTCTTCAACCTTCAGTCACTGTATTGTGGGACTTGTCAGCCTCCATAATCATGTGAGGCAATTTCCCTAATAAACTTTGTCCTGTAGGTTCTGTCTCTTTGCAGAATCCTGACTAATGCAATGTATTTTCTATCATTAAGGTTTCAAAAGTCCAAAGATGAGTCTTTCAGCCTATGCATCCAGGCAGAATATATATATGTGGATCACTTACAATTGCTAGGTTCAGTGCAATACCCAAATTGTCATTCCTTTAGTTAGCAATTGGACATTATTGATCCTCTGCCCCATTGGATAATGAAACAATTCATTTTGGAGGTTGTTTTTTGTTACTGCTTTGCAACTTGTAGTATATAGTGAAAGTTAAGTTAGATGAATGTCACTGTATATATTAAAGAAATTTAAGAAAGAGAATGGAAGTGCAATGGCCTGAGGATTCAAGGAAAATGATTCAAGGATTCGTGGATAAATGAGCAGTGACAATTAGGTGTGGTTTGAATTTGCAGGGATTCGCAGTCAGCAAGGTCAGAGTATGCATGGCACTGGAGGCAAACTCTGAACGTGGTTCAAGTTAAATGGTTCATATGCCTAGTTTTGTGTTTGTTTGTTTGCTGTTTATTTTTTGTGTTTATATTTTAATTGATGTATGTTGTGAAGTGCACATCTTGCATGCAGAAGTTATACACCTGTGTAACCACCAAACAGAAGGAAGATATAGATATCCCCAGAGCCTCAATTTTCTCCCCTGTACCCCTTTCCAGGCAATATTTAAGCCCCCACTAAATATTATGACAGAATAATTTTACCTATTCTTGCTCTTCATTGACATGGAATATGTAGAATGAATGTACTTCAAAAACTTCATGAAAAAATAAAATTTACAGATAATATGAATCTTTTCGTGAACTTTTTGAAGTACCCTCACATGTTCTGTTTTTGTCCAGCTCCATTTATGCACCCTATGTCTGTAAGATGCATCCACGTTGTTGCATGTAGCTCCAGACTATCTGAGTTAATTGTTTTTTAGTATTCCATTGTACAAATAAACCAAAATTTATTCATCCATTCTCTGGCTGAAGGACATTTAGGTTTTTCTTTTTGGTTTGGGTCTATTGTTAACATTCTTATAAGTGTCCTTCACTCAGCATATACTTTCAGATCTTCTGGGAATATACCTTGGAGTGGATATGCTGGGTTGTTAGGTAGGCATATTTTATACTTTATTCGAAATTGACATACAGTTTACCAAAATGGTTATAACAATTTACTTTCCCAGCAGCAGTGTATGAGAGTTCCAGTGCCCCACACCTTCAACATTTAGTATTGTCAGTCTTGTGAATTTTACTCTTTTGATAGGCATATATTATCTCTTTGTAGTTAAATTTTCAAGTTTCTCATTATTAATGCTGCTGAGCTCCATTTCATGTGGTTTGGGGCCATATATATGTGTATTTTGTGAAGTGTGTGTTGAAATCTTTTGTCCTTTTAGTGATGTTGCCTTTTGTATATTGATTTGTAAATTTTATTAATACATTCTGGATATCAGTACTTTGCCAACTATATATACTAAAAATATCCTCTACCAGTCTAAGATTTGTTTTTTCTTCATCCTAATAGTGTTTTATGGTAAAGGAAATGCTTAATACAGATAATTGTATCCATTTTTAATCTATTTTAGTACTTGTGTCCTATTTAAGCTTTTTGGCCTATCCCAAGATCATGAAGATATTACCCTATGTTTTGTCGAGATGTATTATTAACAATTATGTTTTATATCAGGGTTCCTTATTCATTTTGAATTAGTTTTGAAATATGGTATGAGGTAGGGTCACCAGGTTCGTGTTTTTTTCATATAGGGTGTCAGTTATGCTGGACCCATTTCTCATAAATCAGGTAACTGCACACATGTGGCTGTGTTTCTAGGCACTTAATTCTGGTCCACTGACCTATCTGTCAAACCTTGTATTAATAACACATAATCTTAAATAGCTTTAACTTTTAAATACTTTTACATTATCCAAAGTACCTTTATACCTACTAGGATTTTGTGATTGCATTGACTCTATTTATCAATAATTTGGGAAGAACTGACATTATTTGACATGTTTACAATCTTGAACCTCCCAACTACGAACATGGCTTGTAGATGCATTTTATCAGTTATCCCTAATTTTTCTCAATAATGTTTAAGAGTTTTCAATGTGGGAGTCTTGGACAATTTTCAAGACTTTCTTATTTCTAAATATTTACTTTAAATGGCAATTTAAATTGAATTTTTGGTGATGCTGATTATAAAAAAGGTTATACAAGATTGCAATTGAGCTTTTATTTTTAATTGACTTAGTTACCAATATTTAAGGATTATAGTTTTGTTGTTGATTTTTATTTTAGTTCAATTCAAAAATTCTCTAATTTTCATTTGGAGTCCTTATTTGACACAGGAGTTATTTAGACTTATCCCTTTTCTTTTCAAATTTATTTATTTTT
>NW_007726237.1:866532-867792 GCF_000696425.1 Galeopterus variegatus
CTCTCAAGCCATTCCTCCTAACCACACCAGCCTCTGGTAACCACTATTCTACTTTCTTCTTGCTCACACATGAGTGAGATCATATGTTGATTTTCTGTGCCTGGCTTATTTCACTCAGTATAATGTCCTCCAGATTCATCCATGTTGTCACAAATGACAGGCTTTCCTTCCTTCTTATGGCTAATTAATATTCTATTGCATGTATGTACTACATTTTCTTTATCCATTCATCTGTTGATAAACACTTAGGCTGATTTCATGTCTTGGCTGTCATGAATAGCACTGAAATAAACATAGGAGTGCAGATGTCTCCTTGGCATACTGATTTCATTTTCTCGGGATATGTACTTAGTAGTGAGACTGCTGGATTATATGGTAGTTCTATCTTTATCTTGCTTAATTTCCTCTTTATTGGTGATGTCCTACTTATTATTTTGCTTCTGATTTGTAGTCAAATTCCTGTATAATCAGAAAACATACTCTGAATCCAACTTTAGAATTTGTTGGAATTGCTTTATAGCCGAGAATATGGTCAATTTTGTAGTTTTTCTTGTATAATTGAAAAGTATATGTGTGTCAATTTGGTTAATTCCAACAATAAAGTTCTTTAGACCTTCTATATTTCTACTTGCATATATGCTCTTGTTCTACCAGGTTCTTTTTTAAAAGGGTATATTAAAATATTCCTCAAAAATGTGGCTTTGCTTGTTCCTCTTTTAGTTCCATCAGCCCCAAATTTATATATTTTGAGTTTGTTCTTATGTCAAAAATTATATAATTTTAGAATTATATCTTTTCTGGTATATTTACCCTTTTATCATTATGAAATATCCTTCCATAATTCTAGTAATATTTAGTGTATCTCATAACAATATAGCTACCCAAGTTTTCTTTTTGTAGCTGTTTACATGGTCTTGTCATTTNTTTTTATAATGACATATATAGTTTCATATATTTATTGTGTGCAACATGATGTTTTGAAGTATACATACATCTTGGAATGATTAGATCTAGCTAATTATCAAATGCAATACCTCACATAGTTATCGTTTTTGCAGTGAGGACACAACATCCATTCTCTCAGCATTTTTCTAGAATACAGTATATCATCATCATTAACTACATTCACCATGCTGTACAGTAGATCCCTTGAACTTATTCCTCCTATCTAACTGTAAATATGTATCCTTTGCCCAAGTCTCTCAAGCCATTCCTCCTAACCACACCAGCCTCTGGTAACCACTATTCTACTTTCTTCTT
>NW_007726237.1:868902-889909 GCF_000696425.1 Galeopterus variegatus
CTTTTTGTAGCTGTTTACATGGTCTTGTCATTTTTAATCCTTTTGTTCTGTGTTCTTTATTTCAGTTGTGTTTCATGTAAGCATTGTTATTTTTCTCCTGCCTGAAAGTCTATGTCCTTTAATTGAATTAGTTTTTCTATATTTGATGTATATTTGGGTTTAAATTTACCATAATTTACTAATTTTACCATGAATTTTTTTCTCTTTTATTTTCCTTTATTCCGTTTTTTCTTGCCTTTATTTGCATTAATCAAATATTACTATCATCATCATAATCATTAATATTATTATCATATTTCCTCCTCTGTTAACTAGAGTAAGATACTTTGTTGCTGTTAATTTAGGGTTATCCTAGACATTGCAATGTGCATCATTCAAAAATTAACATTTTGATTCTAATATAAATTTCAGAATCCCCTGGGCAATGCAAGAAGCTAATACATTTTAATTTCATTTACCCCATTCATACTTATGTGCTATTTTTGTCCTTTCCCCCCTTTTTTTAAGTTTAAGTATCTTTTTATTCTGAGCCAGTTTAATTTTGTTTGGACAGAGTATGATGTTCAAGTTAGTATAATAAAACACAAAAGAAAAGGCATTTACAAAAATAAAGTTTAAAATAGTTTAGATTATTTTTGTATTTTAATCTCATAAAATATTTTAATTTTTATACAACCAATATAATTAAAATTTACTTATATATTTATGCATGTATTGCTTTTCATTGCCTTCTATATTATTGTGTTCCCAACTAATACCATTTCTTCATGAAGAATTTGCTTTAATATATTGCATGGGGTTAGGATTGCTGGCATGAAATTCTTCTGTTTTTTTTGCCTAAAAACATTTATTTTGCCTTAAATTTTGAAGGATGTTTCTGGTGAATATAGAATTTTAGGCTGGAAGCTATTTTCTTTTAGCCCATTCAAGATAACATTGTATTTCTTTTTGTATCCACTGTCTCATTCGCAAATCAGTTTTCTATTTTTGTTGTTGTTTCTCTTTTAATAGTTGTCTCTTACCTTATATAAAGATTTTATTTTTGCATTTGGCTTTTAACAATTTATATTTATTTATTTACTTTTATCATGTACTTATTTATGTATTTTATTTTTATTTATAAAATAAAATACATAAACAAATATTAAATAAATAAAATTATTTATTTATGTATTTTATCATGTATGTATCATGCATTTATATTTATTATTTGTATGTATTTTTAATTACCCTACTTAAGCTCATAATCTGTCATCAATTATAAAACTTTATTGTCCAACATCTCTACCAACTTTGCTTCTATCCCATTCTTTTTCTTTTCTCCATTAAGACTCTCAAATGTGTTTGGTCAGCTTTTGCTGTATGGGCCATAGGTCTTTACTGTCTTTTCTATATTTTTAATTTTTAGTCCTTTTTTAAGAAAAAATTTACCTGTCTTTTCAATTAATTAATTTTTGATTGACATGTATTAATTGTATATATTTATGGGGTACAGAGTTATATTTCAATACATGTATAAAATGTGTGAGGATCAAATCAGGGAAATCAGCATATTCATCATAGAAAAAATTATCATTTTTTCATGATGAGAGCATTTGAATTTTTCTATTCTAGCCATTTTTCTTTTAGCTTTTTTTCATTTTCACTCTTTGTTCCAATTATTTTGTCCTGGCTTCTTTTTCAAGTTCATTAATCTTCTCTTCTACTGTGTATATATACCATTAAACTCATTAATTATTTTTTTTATTTAACTTATGGTATTTTAGTTCAGTAATTTTCATGTGATTGTGTTTTGTAGATCCTAGTTCTTTGGTGAAATTCTTTATCTAACTTCTCTTTTCTTAAAAAAAAAATTTAAATCTCAATTATTTTAAAATCTATATCTGAAAACTTCAGATCTGGGTCTATTACTTTTATGTGGTTGGTTGGTTTTCCTATTTTGCATTTTTTTTCCTCTGTCTTTATTGGATTTTATCACTTGGCTCTGTCTCTAGGCATAGGCAGTGTTCCTGTTTTAAATGGAATTCTGGCCATATGGAAGAAAATTTTCAAGGACTCTGGTGTGTTATCTTTACCTAGAGAAGATTTGGTATTTGTCTTATATACAGTTCATGTAAGGAAAATGGACTTAATTCAGATAGCTTTTCAAATGGTTTAAGCTGAGGTCTCAGTCTTTGTGAAGGCTGGTCTATCTGGAATGCTAGTATTGTTTGGGAGTAGCCTTTTCACATTCTCAACTGAGAAACTGTTTTACCAGTACTTCAGTTCCTTGCTGGTCTGTGCCCCAATTTTTGTCCTCTTACCACAGAGACTATCAAAAGCTCAGCCTGGCTTTTTAGCTTCTTAACTTCCACTTTCTCCTGGCTGCTAGCCCTCTTGCCTAATAATGATTAGGAATCAGCACATGCCTGGAGGAGAAATGTAATGTCAGACATCAGGCTTTCTTATTCAGGTTTCCTTTTCTCCAGGATTTTGATCTTGGTAATACCAATTTTTAATTTTTATATATCCAGCCCTATGAGGCTGCTGGAAGCTCAGATCTCACAATTTTGATTAGATTCTCAGCTTAGTACTATTTAGGAATGGCAAATTCCTTGAGAGTAAAAGTGACACAGAATGTCTCGCTTACCTCACTGTGCTACCAATTTCTTGGGGCTCAAGACCCCTCAAACCCTGACCCTCTTGCTTGTTTTCTAGTGCCTTCAAATAGCAGTTTATGTATTTCTTTCAACCTTTACAATAGTTCTCTGTAGAACTGGCTCAATAAAGGTTGTTCTGTTTTAGCTGAAAGCAATTGTCATTAATAGTCTTTTAAATTTTGTCAAGAAATCAGACATCGAGGTGTTCGACTAGGAAAATGAGCCAAATTGAATGCAACGATTAAACCTGTATTCACTTACTGTAGCAGTGCTAGCAAGAGGCCAAAAGAAGCACTGACTCCGTGGTGTTCCATTCCCAGGAAAGGTATCAGAAAAGGATCGGGTGGACACAGCACAGAAGTAGGGTAATCATCTCACTGCTAAGGAGCCTCTTTATGGCAGAGGGGAAGGAGATGGAGAAGGGCCAGGAGTGGAAATGCACTGAGTCAAACTCAGCCAAGGCCCCAACAGGTGAACTTTGTGGAGATGCTGAGAGGTGCCTCATCTGAGTCTTTGAAAACTGAAAGCTCTTAATGGAGGGTTGCATTCTTGACTGCAACTCCCTCCATAAAACTGACATGCACTTGCTGTACACCAAGTTTGGTGTAGGAAGGGCATCTTCCTCCCATGGTGCTTGAATGGCAAACTCCTGTAATTGTCTATGGTCAGGTGCAAAGGATCACACACAAGATTTTGGCCTAGAGCCAGACTTCTCCATGAAAATACTGTTCAAACTATACACACTCCTCAACTCCCTTTACTCTATTATTTTTGTTGTTGCTGTTATGTAGTTCAGTGTAGCCTACTTGCCTAAGCACACATCATTTCATCCTGATTTATTAATCTATCTCCCTATGTAAATAGTTCCATGCATTGCTAATCCAGGTCGTATTTGTACAGTCTGTTAGGTACATCCAATATCCTGTTTCTTTATGGGCATTAGTTAAATTTTATTTTGTTATTTTTATATATGTTTATTTATGAGGGTACTTCAAAAAGTTCATGGAGAGATCCTTATTATTAAATTCTATTTTTCCACTAACTTTTTGAAGTTTCTTTGTATGTTGTTAACAAGCAGATAGACGATTCTCTGAGAGGAATTTTATAGACAGATTACTTTAAAATAATTTAGTGAAATACAGGGAGATGAATTTTACAACTTCAATATTTATAAGAGTTATCATTCTGTCTTGACTTTTTTTAAAAAAGAATCTTTATTCCTTCCTGTTAAAATAGAAAACCCTGGATGACACTGTTTGAGGTTTTTCTGTTCAGTTGTATGAGTACTCTCTCTTAACTTCTGTATGTCTCCTAGGGGATAATCAGCCCAGGATTCCAACTTAGTGCATCTCCCCCGTAGTGTAGTATAGCTCCTGGGGTGGTGTGCCATGGCTGATTTTCTAGTTATTAGACAAGAGAAGACTTAAGTTTTAGAAAAGTAATATCATGTGATGGAAATATACTGTATGCATGTAAAACAATTATACCTGCAACTCCGTGTGAGATAAGGGCTTCCCCAAATCTGCTTTCATTTCTATTACTGCTGCACCACCATCATTCCCCTGTATCAGGCTTATAGTATGTATACAGTACAAGGATACTTCAAAAAGTCCAGGGAAAGAGTTATATTATCTTTTAATTCTATTTTTCCATGAACTTTTCAAAGTACCCTTGTGTGAGGAAATAAGATATGGAGTTTCTATCAATCATGTAAGCTATAGCTAAAGCCCCCTTACCTAGTAACTCTCAATTTCTCCATATATTTTAACATTTCAACAAAACAAAAATGTCTCTCACTTGCCACTCCCACCCTCCACCACAGCACACACACACCCATCGCCTGGTTTAATGAGGTGCTGGGGTTGTTCTACAGCATTTATCAAAGGAGTGGAAACATGCAGTCAGATCTGGTTTTTCTGACAATGTGTCAGGATCAACTGCTGCCATGGGAGCTTTGGTGTTGGCTACAAAAATGCCTGCGCGATCTCATAAATGTGCAAGTCAAAGTTGAATGTAGTCATCCTGTGCTTTATCTTACACTCAACACTTCCCTTCTTTTTGATCCCTGATCTGAAAACAAAGGTCTGTTCACTGATATAAGAGCTCTCACAAGCTAAGGAAGAAGGCAGGGTAAATGTACTAAGATGAACATTCTTAGTTTTTATAGCTGAGTAGTATTCCATTGTGTAGATATACCACATTTTCTGTATCCACTCATCCAATGATGGACATTTGGGTTATGAAAAAATGCTCAACATCACTCAGCATCCGGGAAGAGCATCTTGAACCTTTCTTGTAAGCCTAAAATGAGGGCCATGTTTGTGTAACATTTCTTATGTTCAGTTCGTACAGGAAATTCAAGGTGTGTGTGCATATGGAGGGGCAGGAAAACACTGGCAAGAGCATCTTTTTTTTTTTATTTTATTTTTTTTTTATTTTATTATTTTATACAGGAAATTCAAGGTGTGTGTGCATATGGAGGGGCAGGAAAACACTGGCAAGAGCATCTTGAACCTTTCTTGTAAGCCTAAAATGAGGGCCATGTTTGTGTAACATTTCTTATGTTCAGTTCAAAACCTGAAGTTCAGTTCAGTAGAAGCAAGAAGCTTCTTGGTTTTCCAAAATTAGTAAAATTATCATGTGAGTTTCCCAAGGTCAGAGGGTATTTCTATGTTATCAGTTGTATCTTCATTCGTATTCTATATTTCCTTTCCAGCATTACCACATAAAAGGAATTCAGTCTTTGTTTTTGAGTTGAGGGTTTGGAAATCTGCCTCAACCTTGACTCCTGCTGCTGGGAATAAAGTGTTCATGGAAGAGGGAGTTCTAAGACCACCTCTCCTGTGGGCCCAACCCCAAGGACGCTTGATTTATTCTCCTTTGTATTCCTTGGACATTGAATGACGTTAAGATATCTTGGTGCTTTATCAAAAAACAATTGTTGGTTAGACCCACATTTTCCATCTTTTTCTTGAGCACACACAGCTCAGCTGTAAACCTCACACCATTCTGTATGCAGCCTGTTTAGCAGGCTCATTAACTGCTGCACAAGAGGGTAAGCATTTGCAAATAAAGCATCTGTCCTCTCAAAATAAATCCATGTGCCCAGAACTTACAAATCTTAGAGTATGTAAACATAAGCCGTACCATATGAAGCAGACATGGGCTCTAACCATAGCAGAGGATTATTTATGTTGAACTTTTTAAGAATTAGTGAAATGCAAATAATTTCAGGGTTTTTCTTTGGGTTTTTTTGTTTGTTTTTTAGTACACATTCCCTTGAAATAAAATGCATACAATTATAAACACGTTCACAAATCAAATTTACAGCTAGGTAAATTTTTATAAAGCAAACACAGCTCTCCAACATATACACAGATCAAGAAACAAAAATCACCAGCACTCCACAAACCTCTCCCTCATTTCTTCTCCCAGTTATTATTACTCCCTGTGAACAATCAGATTACTCAATATCTGACATCATAGATTAGTTTTGCCTGTTTTTGAACTTTTATATAAATGGAATCATGCAGTTTGTTCTCTTTGGTTCCTGACTTATTTCAGTCGACATTGTAAGATTCATGTGTATATTTGGTTTAATCATAGTTTATTTTTATTTCAGTCTACTTTTTACTATATGAATATGTCACACTTTCTCCATTCTATTTTTTGGCCATTTGAGTTGTGTCCAGTTTGGTGGCTATTAACAAGAGTGTTGGTGTGGATTGGTGTTGCATGTTTCACTGATAAACTTCAGTTTACTAGGTAGAAATCTGGAAACTCAAGAGTAGAATTTTTTGGTGGAAGTTTATGCATATGATCAGCTTTGGTAGATCTTGCCAAATATTTTTCAAAAGTCATTGTAAAACACAGTAAATATATACAATTTTTATTTGTCAACTAAAAAGTTATTTGGAAAAGTGGTTTGCTGTGCAGATTTATTCTCCCTCAGAAGAATATAAGACTTGCTCTTTCAGGTCTTCCTTAATGTTTGAGTATTGCCTGTTGTCATGTTTCACTCATTTTGGCAGGTATCTGGTTGCAGTGCATTCTGACAACCATGAAATTGAGAAACTTTTCAATGTGTTTAGGTCATTTGAATATCCTTTGTTGTGCAGTGCCTATTCAAGTTGTTCGCCCAGTTTTAATTGGTCTTGCTCCCCCTATCTTACTGACTTGTGGGAGCTTTTTAATTTTTTTGATTTGTCCTTAGCTATATCAATCCCATTCCATGACTCACTCATGGTATCATTTGATTAACAAAAGTTCTTATATTTAAAGTATCGAAAATTTTCATCTTATTATTGCATTGGATTGAATTATGTCCCCCCAGAACTCATTGGAGCTTGAACTGTGTTCCTCAAGTTTATGTATTAGAAACTTAGCCCCCACAGTGATTGTTAAGAGGGTGAAAAATCCCAATATGGTAATTGAAAGGTGGAGCCTTGAGGAGGTGATTGGATTGTAGGACTGTGCTGTAGTGAATGGATTAAAAATGGTGGTCAAGGGCATGCTTCGGAGGGCTTTAAAAGAAAAGGAGAATCTATCTCTCTCTCTCTCACTCTGCTCTCTCTGCTTCCACCATCTTGCAATGTGAGATGCCTGAGTCACTGTAACCACCACCAGATGGACTTTGGACTTCCTAGCCTCAGAAACTGTAAGCACTAAATGTCATTTTCTTTATAAATCACCCAGTTTCAGATTTTTTTATTATAAACAACATAAATGGACTAATACAATTATCTAATTGCACAACTTATGTCCTGTTTATAAAATCTCTGCTTATTCTCAAAGTCATAAAATTATTCTATTTTTTCCTAAAACTTGTATTGTTTTGCCTTTTATAATTAGATCTACATTACATCTAGAACTGATTTTTCTAAAGGATATGAAGTAGGGGTTCAAGATTCCTTTTTCACTCCATATAGTTTTCCAGCATTGCTTATGGAAAAGACCATCCTCTTTCCCACAGCACAGCAGTGTCACTTTGTCATAAACTAGGTAGGTCTGTTAGTGAGTTCTCTAATTTGTTCCACTGGTTTATTTCTTTATTCTCACACCAATAACAAACTTTCTTGAGAGGCTTAGAGCTACCACCTGTAAAGCAACTAACTATAGCTTTGTAATGAGCCTTGATAATTTGCAGCAGTTTATATGTGGACCTGCTTCTGGACTGTCTTCCATTAATCTATATTCCTATCTTTACACTAATACCAAACTGCCTTGATTACTGTAGCTTTATAGTATGTCTGGAAATAGTATATCTTCTAAATTTGTTCTTTTTCAAAATTATTTTGGCTATTATAAATCCTTTATATTTTCATATAAATTTTAGAATCAGCTTGTCAATTTCTACCAAAAATAATTCTTGGCAATATTTGACTGAAATTATTTGAAATCTATAGATCAATTTAGGAAGAACCAACATCTTCATAATAGTAGGGTTTTGGTCCAAAACATGAGGTATCTCTCCATTTATTAGGTCTTTAATTTCTCACAGTAATAGTTGTAATGTTTTGTGCAGAGTTCTTGCACATCGTTGGTAGATTTATCTCTAATATTGAATGGTTTTTGAAACTATGATGATGGGTTCAGTTTTAATTTAAGAAATTATGAACTGGAACCCATATCTTCTGAAGAAAACATTAGCAAATAATAGCCAAACAGTGAGAGATCTGCCTGTCCAATGACAGAACATTCTAAATATTCAATATGGAAAGCTGAATGTGGAAGTAGTATTGAGATTCTGGAATTAGACTACTGAGATTTGAATTCTACTCCACCATCAACAAATGTGTCATATAGGGCATTTTGTTAATATTTCTGCTAATCTGTTTCCTCATCTGTAAAATGGGGGTAATGATAATATATACCTCATTGTTTCTTGATAGTCTCAGAGCTACCACTTGTACATCACCTAAACTAGAGCCTGGCTTATAATAAGTGCTGAATAGATGATCATGATGATAATGACAATGACAATGATGGTAGTGGCAGTGATGCTAATGATGATGATCTTTATCATATATCTGTGTCCTTGGAGGATTTTTTTCCCCTCCAATTGTCACTGGTCTTGTTCAGAACTCATCACACGTGTTTGAAGGGCGTAGGTGTTATCCTTACCTTCTATACTCATATATCTGTAGTTCCTAAAGATGTGCAAGTGACTTTTCTCTGGAAAACCACATTTGGAGAGTCAGCAATTCACTAAACCCCTTCTTGATGGCCATGTTAATTGTAACACCATATTGATGCATTCCAGCCAAATAACATAATTTAGAAAGGATACCCTTACATTAAAAAGTTCCAAGCTTAGTTCAGATTAGAGAAGATCACCACTTAGAGTAGATTAAAATCATATTGGAAAGTTGAAAAGTATTAAAATTATCTTGGAAGAGGTAAGGAAAACAGGTATTTCTGTATTTCTTTTTTTTTTTTCCCCCCGTTTGCACAAAGCCATCTCTCTGGATGAATAATCCCTTATAGGTGATCAATTTATGTTGTTAAAAGATCACTTTGACAGAGACTGACTCTACCTGCACTCCTAAAAACCCTCTTAAGCAGTTTCTCTGTTTCAACCAATAAGTAATAAGGCAGGAGTTCTTGCACCTCTGTGCTTGTGCTCTGGCTGCCCCCTTCCCAATCTGAATTGCCCCATCCTTATGCACTCTGTCTGCTAAAGGACTGCATGTGAATCACAAGCCCTCTTCTCTAGAGCCCTTCCTGGACTACTGTGCTTTCCTTCCCCTCCCATATCTTTATGCTCTGTCGTGCAACAATAATAACAATAACAACAATTTTCCTTAAGACTCTTAAATCACTCCACTTTCCATTCCCACAGACTCTACATGCACAAGAGTCAGTATGGACACCTTTGCAATGGCTGTTATTCACAAAATATACAGAATGCTTTTTAGAATTTCTGCCTGGACTATGCCCCCTAATTTTGAGAAGCTCCTTTTCAAAGAATGGGGCCTCTTTGCCGTGGTTGCTTTCTCTGTGTGGCCCATGTCCTGACCATTGACAAACAGATCAGGAAATGGCACTGGGCCCAAATGGGCCAATGCAGTTCATCCTGAGAATTTGAAGCAAGATTCGGAAGTTCTAATCAGTTTTGGCAGGTGCTAAAATTGAAAGTGTTATAAAGTTAAAATAAGAGTGGCCACATTTGGCATATTCATATCAAGGAGAGAAAGCTAGTCTAGAAAGAGGGAATATGAAGCTGTCACATTGAAACACATCAGAGATGAGAAGCTAATGAAAGTGAAATAGTAACTCTTGATCCTACCTTGTATTTGCTGGCTCAGTTCCTCAGGGCTTAATATTTGCTTATTTATCCCTAGATTATCCATCTATTTGAGATATTCCCCAGATCCTTTCAGTATATTTCCTTCTCCCTCCCCCTTTTTTGGTATGACAAATTATGCTTTTCTGCTTCTTAAAGCCAAAAGAGTCTTAACAAATACATGGCAAGACCATCTAGGACGGTCCTCACCAAAGCTATGGAACTGTGGCATCCCAATCTTTCCCCTTTTCCCATTTCTTTCACTCTCAGTCTGTTTTCTCTGAAATATACTCAGCATACCCATGCATCAAGTCTAAATGTTAATATATTTCTTTGGAAATGTGTATTTTAATACAGGAATCTGCAGAAGATGCTGATTAATGTCAAGAAATAAGTCAGTATTAACATAATCTATATACTAGTACTTCCTCATATTTATATAAGATGACAGCTACACATACGTCATCTCCTGTGGTTCTCAGAGCAACCACAACATGGATTATTTCACACCTTGTTTTGCTGCTGTTGTTTTGTTTCCAGTACTGGATCATCAAATGATGTTAACGAGTCTAGAAATGTTAAGCAAATTGACCAAGATCATTCCAGTAGCTAGTGATTGAACCAGGATGAGAATCCAGCTCACTTCACTGGCAGCTCATTCATCTTTCTGTCATTCCCCAGGACAGCCTGTACTGTACTGTCTTGAAAGAAATTGCTTTCTGGGGCCAGAACCCTTTAAAAACCTCTAGAACACAGGCCACACGGCTAGAAGAACTGAACCACAGATAAATCAGGTCATCATTCTATTTTATTCCCTCTTCCAGGAATAAAAGAAAGCCTTACTGTTTCTCTACATGGATGCCAACAAATTAAAATTATGACTGACAAAAGAAGAAATTGGATTTGTACTTGAGGACAATAGAGTTCATGGACAAAACAATTATTGGTATGTGGATATCAGCTTCATTAAACACACACACATACACTGTATTAATTTTTGTGTGTGTTACTTATAACAGAATACCTGAAACTGCATAATTTATGAAGAAATAGAATTTATTTCTTACATTTTGGAGGCTGGGAAGTCCAGGTCCAGGGAACACGTCTGGTGAGGGCCTTCTTGTTGGTGGAGACTCTCCACAGAGATACAGGATATCACATTGCGGATGGCTGAGCAAGAGAAAGCTAAGCTTCTCACTTGCTCTTCTTATGAAGCCATCAGAACCACACCCATTACTCCATGAATGGATCAACCAATACACAAAGGTACAGTCCTCACAATCTGATCAATTCTTAAAGCCCCATCTTTCAATTACCATAGTAGGATTTCCCACCCTCTTAACACTGTCACAGTAGGAATTAAATTTCTAGTATATGAAACTTCGGAAAACGTATTCAACCCATAGCACTCACAAAACAATCTTTACAGGATGTAGAGCAAGAACAGGAAAGAGTAGTAGGAATTAAATTTCTAGTATATGAAACTTCGGAAAACGTATTCAACCCATAGCACTCACGAAACAACCTTTACAGGATGTAGAGCAAGAACAGGAAAGAGTAGACTTCTGAACTGATAAATATCTTGGAAGTAAATTCTGAGGCCCAATAAAATTAATAATAATATGTGAAAAAGGTAGGGGAAAAAGTGTTGACGGGGGGAAATGACTCAGGTTCCTGGTCCTCTAAACAAACAAACAAACAAGTAAGTAAAAAGAACGGCACCCACAAAGCTTCAGGAAGAAAAGTTGAAAGAAATTATGAGTTTGGGGAGGTAGGAAGAGAGTTACAACAAAATGTCTCAGTGTAAATGAGAAAACAGATGGTTTTATTTACATAGACGTGTTGTATATTGATTGATGACTAAATGGCAACACTGTGTGAAATAAACATTTTATAACATGTGATCTTATGTAATCCTCACAAAATCATTATGTTATAGTCACAGTGGGATCCCCAGACCAGCACAAACAGAATCACATGGTAATGTGTTAGAAATGCAAATTTTCGGTCCCCACCCCAGAATTTCTGAATCAGGAGCTCTAGGAGTGTGAACCAGCAACTGTCTGGCACTGACCCAAGCTTTCTAGGCCATTCCAATGCATTCAAAAGTTTGAGTAATCCTGCATTGTGCGCTTATTAGAGATGTGGAAATTAGAGATAAAGGAACTTCGATAATTTTCCTTACGGTCACCAGACTTGAACGCTGTAGAAAGAGCATTTGGACTCACGTCCCTCTTACACTAATACTCACTCTCTGAACCAATATAAAGTATTACCCTTTTCTGATACAGTATTCTTTCATACTTCTGGCTTTCTCAGAGCTTTGGCTCACAAGCAAATAAGGTATTAGGATGTAAACTGAATTCTCCCAGGAAAAGGAACAAGAGAAAGAAGGTAATAAAGTCCTCCTACCAGGCCACCGAAAGAGACAGCTGCAGAATCTATTCACCTCCATGTAAACAGCTCACCAAGAGGTTGGTGTTCAGCAAGGCAATTGGGGTGAAAGCCCTGAAAAGTGCCCCAGTCTTCCCCTGCTGGGTTTATGAACCGCTTTGGCAGGCTAACAGCAGCACATTATATGTAATTGCCGGTTTACTCTACCTTGTCTGCCTTTTATTTTCACAAGGAATCCTTGTTATTCAGTGGAATTAGCAAAGGAATCCATTAAGTGCTGGCTACAAAGACTGCACAGTATTTATTCCCGTAATAAAAAGTCTAATTTTGCAATAACATGGCAATCTTTGGGAAGCACTGACTGATGAAATCCAAGTCTGGCAAAATTAGCCTCTTTTGGTGATGCTTATTATTATGGTGCTTGTGAGAAGGGAGAGGAGGAGGAGCCTGTTTGCAAAGTAAGCATTTTTACAAAACAAAACAAATGCTCTTTCATAGAATCCTAAAGTGGGAATAATGGGGAAACTGCCATCAGGCTCAAAGAGCAGAAACAGCAAGGGGGTGGGCTCTTAGTTAATGTAGGCTGAGGCTAGCTGCATTTAGAGGCAGGGATGTGTCCTTGGCACATGTGTGGAGTAGTTTGCCACTTGGTGTGATTCCTCCCTTCCTGAGCCATCAGTAGGTGACTGGTGCTATCAGTATTCCTGTGGAATCTCCGCACCCTTTATGATTCAGTGAAAACCAACCTTCAGTTAATGATTCATTGAATATCAGCACTTAAAGGGACCTTAGAACTTATCCCGTACAACCTCCTCTTAGACAGCTAAGAGGTTATGTGAGTTATCAAAGACACAGCACCAGGACTTTAAATCATGTCTCTTAGGTGTCTTTTCCCTATTCTTTTTCTACAGTTTTATTAATTAATGTTATTTTTCACATCACCATTACTTTGTAGTACAGAATTAACGAGGGAACACTAGACCACATTAAGGTTGAACCATAAATTCAGAATTCCTTATTTCAGCAGTGAAAATCCCATTGGTATTTATTGATTAGGATAGCAGTTGCTTCTTTCTTGAACTGAAAGATGTTTTAAAATTCAAATTCCCAGTCTGAGAAAAATCATCTGTGCATCTCCAGAGTCTGCCAACTCTATGCTGAGGACAAACTTTTTTTTTTTTTTTTTTTCCTGTACTGTATGCCTCCAGAGACATTAACTGCAAGCTTGCTTGCTTTTGTTCTTTAAACAATGGCTTTGGGTGCTGGAAGAATTTAATAAGCTTGCTGCAAAACCCTAGTTCTGATTGCAAGAATATAAGACAGATCTGTTGTGACCGTATATATAACTAACACTCCAATTGACCCTGAGATTCTAGCATCTCTGAGAGGCAGCTTTATTTTATACATATATTTCCACTAAGACGCAAAATCAGGATGCTATCAATGGAAATAGACATCATAAAAATTAGCCACATATTACTAGCTGCAGTCTAAATGGGAAAGAACAGACATTGTGAAGAACTTAATATGGTAATTGAAACAAAAATAAAAATTAAAATGATTTCTATTTAATGTATGCCTTCTATCTTCACTCTCATATTGTTAATTCAGCACACATTCTTAAAGAGTAACAGTGATTAACATTTTGTAAACCCTTATTTAGTCTAAGGGAGAGTAGATTCTTATGATTTTAACATGACTATTAGTCCTTTTATACAATTTATGTTGAATTTGATAAGCCGTAATTAACTTAGATTTTAGCCAGAAATCATCAAGGCAAACGATTGACTCATAGTTTATGTTTATGATGAAGGAAGATTGTGCTCTGGTTTCATGCTTACTAAGAAAGGTAATATATGACTTTTGCTTCTGTCTAGCTTACAGCCATTAGTGATCATTAGCAATCATTAGCAAATGAACATGTGTTTGAAATTCATAAGCATACTTATAAGATCTAAGTTCATTCGGCAGCTCAATTCGTCAACATTTCTGATGAAGCACACATTTCAATTAAAGAACAGTTTAGTTAACTTGATTCATGGATTTGCTTGTTCTTATTCTAATGCTTTTTCCTACACCTTCCATATCCTTTGCTTTTAATCTCTTCCATCCCTTTTTACCTTCCCTGCTACCTTCGGTGGAATATTATGACCTTCAGTGAAAGTTCTGAAATAAAAGATACATGTCAATTCTCTGAATTCTATTCAGATCTCTTGCATATTGTCAGGTCCAGTGATTCTCCATAAGTGCTTATAATAGCATGGTGGCATGAGAAAAGGAACCCACGTGTTGTGTTTTCAAGACAAGCTTTTAGTCATCTCTTGGAACAATAGTTCAGAATGTAACATTTAATAGAAAAGACATAAAAAGGAACATGATATTACATTAAAGGTGTATAGTTATATTGATTTGGACTAAAAAAATATATTTTGGGGGCCGAGCCCATGGCGCACTAGGGAGAGTGCAGCGCTGGGAGCGCAGCAGTGCTCCCACCGCGGGTTCGGATCCTATATAGGAATGACCTGTGCGCTCACAGTGCTCACTGGCTGAGCGCGGTGCAGCCGGTCTCAAAAAGGACAAAAAATATATTATTAGTCTCCATTTACGATGGAAACCAAAATGTATTGAGATTAAGTAAGTGCATATCAGAGTCAAGATCTAAATCCAGGTCTGATGGATTCAAAGCATATGGCTTTAACCACCATAAAATATTGCCACCCAAATGGAGAAATCAGAGAAATAATCCTCATTCCAAATCCAGCTGGAACAATGAAAATTTATTTCCTCAGAAGTCCTGTCTCTTCCTGACATTCTTTCCTCAAAAGAGAGATGTTCTTATACATCAGATACACAGTTCTCTCAAAAGCCACACAGGATGGTTTGTTATTGGTCATTCTAAAAAATTACCAATACATTGTCATGAACTTGACTTTTCGAAGCATGATGGTGAGTAACTTGTGGCTGTAGAGAAAAATGAACACTTAAAGGAAACAGACAATTTTGATATGAACCCATGAAAGTGGAAATAAAATATTCAACTTTATTCATAACAGTGCAGATATTACAAAACCCTCTGAATTTCCTCCTCTGATCCAGTTATATTGAAAATTTAATAAATTATTAGAGACTTGAAATTCTACTACTCAATTAGAAATCATCCCAAATTGACTCTGCCAGTCAATTTCTTTTTTTGGCCTTATTTTTTAAATATAAGACCATTCATTCTGCTCTACTGGATGGCTAGAGTCAAGTGAGGAAGGGAGAATTAGGTCACCATTCCTGATCAATCACACCTAGATGGACTTCCAGCAGAGCAAAAGCCCAGGCTCCTCTCAGCAAGAAACACTGTCATTCCATGGAACTAAAAAAATGGCATTTTTAATACTAACTTTGAGCACTACTCAGAAATGTAAAATTTTGTATCCTAGGGGTGGGGTTGGAATTGTGCTAGGTTTTGAATGAGGATATTTACTTTTGATTGCATTGTTTTTATCATTATACTTAGCATTGTTACAGAATTAATGAATACTCACAGTAAAACATTCAAATAATGCAAAATCACTGTGAAAATACAAACAAAAATACTACTGAGAATATACTTATTTGACACTTATTTTGTGTAATTCACTCTTCTAAGCACTTGTATGGATTACCTCACTTAATCATTTAACTTCTACAACAATCCCCAGAGACAGAATTTTAGCATCTTCATTTTGTAGATCAGAAAACCAAGAGTTGGCAAGGTTTAAGTGATTCGCTCAAGATCACACAACTAGTAAATTGTAATTAAGCCATAACTTCATCATGTTTAAATGCTTCCAAAATTAATGCTACCAGCATTTTGTCGTGTGTAACTATTTATTCCATGAGATGAGCACAAGTCTTTATTTTAAAGAGATCCATCAGATTTCTATGGAAGAAAGAAATGCAACCCGATCTAGTCTCCAGAGAAATTAATTCCAGTGGAAGAAATCAGACAAAAGAAACATTTATTCCATGAGATGAGCACAAGTCTTTATTTTAAAGAGATCCATCAGATTTCTATGGAAAAAAGAAATGCAACCCGATCTAGTCTCCAGAGAAATTAATTCCAGTGGAAGAAATCAGACAAAAGAAACTCCAGTCCCAATGTAGTGAGTGTTCAGAAGAAAGTTATATGCAGAAACAGAGGCTTTGTGTGTAATAGTCACCTTGGTCTTAGCTGTCTTGCCATCACTGCCTGACTCTAATTTTGTCTTAGATTCATATTTCACACATATCAAATACACCAGATATTCCCATAAATATGTCTGGGATGGATTGAAAAAGCTACAAATTCTTTTCCCCATGAAGTGCATGCCCTTTATACAGATCTACCATTAATTTCCCCCCTGGAATTTGGTAAATTCCAAAATTGTGTAAGATTTTTTTTAACTTGCTTCCAGAGTACCAGAAAATGGAAATTAAAATAATAATAATAATAATGTTTTTAACTTGGCCTTTTTTCTTTCTTTACTTTGCTTCCTTCTCTCTATTGGACATAATCTTTACCTCCCATCCTTTCCAGATCTCAAAGATTTTCATAAATAAAAGCAGGAAGTGAAAAAGGGTGGGGTTGAAGAAGAGAAACTTTCCTTTTCCCAGTCCACACTACTAGAAACAGAAATAAAGTGTAGTACTCTTACTTTTATCATAGCCACTGCCTCTTTAAGGCAAAAATAATGAATTTGACAGATCTTTCTCACTCCACTACTTCTATGAGAGGTTGCTTAGCAACCACAGGACATTGGAGAGAGGGCGATGTCAAAGCAGGTTGCAGAAAGAAGGAACTATCATTAACTCTGCAGATGTTAAATATGATCCATCCTCCATCCTATTGGTTACCTATCAGTCATTTCAAGCGGCAGGTCCCACCGCCACCCAGAGCTCAGGATTCACCACTCCATTCTATACCCTCCAAGCCAATGATCTGACCCAACTGAAGAAAAGGAATCTTTCACAGAGCAGAGGCATTGTTACAGTTAAAAATAACAAGGACCTGCTTGTATTTTATTATTTTGATCTTTCTCACATTTTTCAGGTCAGAGAAAAAAAAGAACTAACCAAAAACAAAAATACATTCAACAGTTTTATTGGCTAGTTTTCATTTTGCAGTAGGATTTTGGATCTATGCTGTTGCTCATGAAATGGGCTTGACCTTATTAGAAACTGATATTATGAGTTTTATTTTTACGAGCTTCTGATTTTCTTAAGAGTCTGTTGTCACAGGGTTCTATTATTATTGATGTTTACATTTAGTGCTGTAAATACACAAATAATTTCTATTAACTTCTATTTCACTGAAATCTTGTGGTGATTCCAAAAAATCCTACTAACTAGTCCTGGAAACAGATATTCAGCTTTTTAAAATAACTTAAGGATCATAAAGTCTGGGAGATTAAACTTACTTCCTACAAAAATAGTGGCTGACAAGAGCAAATACTATATTGTGTACTTACCATGTGCAAGGCTCAGAGCTAATTGCTTTTATAAATAATTCCATTTAATTCTCATAGCAACCATATAACATAGGTGCTATTACTATTAGCTACTTAAAGAAAAAAGAAAAGTAAGTTTTATTATATTGTTCAAGATTACAGAGATTTCAGTCATGGAAACAGTGTTTGAACCTAAATCTTCCCATCCCCAGAAGCCAAGATGGTAACCCTAATGCTGTTCTATCTCTATAAATATTAGTGGCTCCACAACCGATTCTTCAAAGGTAATAGCAAAAAAGAAAGGAAGGAAGGAAAGAAAGAGGGAAGAAAGGAAGGGAGAGAGAGACAGGGGGAGGGAGGGAATTGAGGGTGGGGAAGGGAGAAAGGAAAAATAAGGAAAGAAGGAAAGAACAAGCCAAAAAAAAAAAAAGCCCTCAACCTTCCAACAGGTGCCAGAGAAAAGCAAAACAGCATCAGCTCGCTTCCACATTTCCAAATGATGGGATCCAGAAAATACAAATGTTAAAACATAAAACCTTAAGATATTTATGATGAGGTGAAAGCATTCACGTTTTTTAAATTTTTTAATCAGACAGACCTAAATTCAAATCCCATCTGTGGCTATTTCTGGCTCTGCAGTAGGGTTAATATTCTTAACCTCCCTAAACTTGAGATTCATAATCTGTAAAATGAGTATAACAATATTAGGTTTGTTTTAAGAAACTGAGATTATATATAAAATTGCCTTGCTCACTTTCTATGTATAAAAGGCACTTGACAAACATTGATTAATATTTTTAGAAAAGTGAAATATATGTGAATAAATAAGAATCTATGAAAATGAATGAGTAAATAGTCTCTGTTAATAGTATGAGAATTTCCACAAAACTGCTAATTACTGATTTCCATGGTTCCCTGATCATTTAGACTTATTTTCTTTTTCTAAAAATGATACTAACCTATTCTTTAAATCCAAAATTCGTCTGTCTGTAAACACGGTAACACCTCTTCTGAATGATGCACTTCCTGTCTGCAACATGTTGTGCTATATTCTGTGTTCAATTCAGGTGCAAATAAAACAGTCCCTCTCACTAAGGATTATAGAAGGAGAGAGAAGTTTCACGCACACGTAACTATGACAAAGCAAACAAAACTGCTTAACAGAGTTTGGAGAGAAAGTTTTCACTTTTGGAAGAGATGTCAGGAAAAAGTTTCTAAAGAAAACAAGATCTCCTGAGTAGGCATTTGTAGGCTTTTTGTTGGTGGTGGTGGCTTTTTTTTTTTTTTCTTTTTTCTTTTTCATACAGCAAACATTTATCCTACTTGCTACAACAGGATCTTATGATCTTATTTTCATTTGGGGACTCCCTCACCCCAGTCTCAGCCCTTGTGATCTACTAACTCCATCTAGTGAGGCTTGAGAACCTGGAAAGACTTAGGCCAGTATTATTTTCATTTGGGGACTCCCTCACCCCAGTCTCAGCCCTTGTGATCTACTAACTCCATCTGGTGAGGCTTGAGAACCTGGAAAGATTTGGGCCAGTCAACAGAGTCCATGTCCCAGCGATAATGTTTGGTTCAGGAGTAAAAACATAATCCACAATAAGCAAATCAGGCCAATGAGGCTGGTTCTGTCTTTAACCCAACAGGGAGGCTGCCTCCCTCTTCTGTAGGACTAGGGCCTTTCCACTGCATGACTGTTTCTTACACTGAGGCTCCCTTCTCACATCACTGCTGTCAATCCATTTAAACACTGAACCCAGCTGTGTTTGAAACTAAGCCTCCATCCTGGACATATCTATTCTAATTATGTGAGTCTATATGTTTCTTTCCCTATCAGCTTTTGTTGATTTTGTTTTACTTTTTGTGGGAAGTGAAACACGTTTTATATTGCTAGGTGATAAAGCTTTGGAGAACAACTACAATTTCCGCAGATGGAGAGGGTGGAGAGGGATATACAAATGGTAGGAAAACCAAAGGCAAGGGGATAGGCCAGGGAAAGTGCCCTGGAAGTAGGTGCCCAGTATCAGGTCCCCAGCCCACTGTCCTCCTACTCATGCCCACTGATCCCATGTCTCCTTCCTCTTGTGAGGAAGAAGGTACTCACCCGTGTCACTGAGCTAAATGACTTCCACTGGCTGGGACAGTCAGTCTGGCTGGGATGGTCAGGGACCATCTCTGGGATGCTGACATCAGGCTTTTCATGTGGTTTCTGTCCTTTCATCTGACTACTATGAAGAAGAGAATATATTTAGAGTCTCTGTGTACAGAGGCAGCTGTAGCCCTACCAAATGACCCCTATAAAATTAATTAGATGCTCTGAATCTTCTTTCTTCACATCTGTCTCCTGAACCTGAAAGGAATGCTGGGGAGTCTTGCTTAGCAGGGTTCATCACCCACCAACCGACCCTCATGGAGAAGGGAGGAGTGGCACACACTGCTAGAAAATGCACCAGGATTCTTCTCTGTTCTCATTGAGATATTTCCTCTTACGTACTTGTTCTGGAGAGTTTAGTGAGCAGGTAGAGCAATGTATATAGCAGTTAATTAGACAGCAAAATTACCTGACTTTTTTCTCCCAAATGTCAGCTCATCACCTTTCATTCTACTCCAGAGCATCAGTGTTAGGCTTGGAGAGTCTGCCATATTCAGTATCTGACCATTAATGGAATGCCTGTATGCTCCCTTTTCTGACCCACCAATTAAAAATCCAGTTTAGGTCTCACCTGTACCATATAGCCTTCCAAGAACAATTCAGTCACCATGGGCAGCCATAGGACTTACCTCCTGCTGTGGAGTCACACTGTAGTGGTGGGATGTGTGTCATGAGTAATCCATTGCTAACAACACAGCCATTTGTAAATAAATTATATTTTCAAAATTTATTTACTTTTATTGATCTATTTTTTACTGATCGTACATATCTGTGGGGTACAGAGTTGAATATCAATACTTGTGCACAATATGTGATGCTCAAATCAGGGTAATCAGTATCTTCAGCATTATCTAATGTAATCATTTTTTCACGGCCCTTTACCAATTCCACCCTTCTCTTCTCCCTTCCCCTTTCTGACCTCTAGTAACCTCAACAGATCAAACTCAAGATTAGCCCTATAGAAACATTATTCTCACTCTTTTGTAATGTTCTTTCTGTACTGGGGAAAAATTTCTTCCTCATATATCCCAAATCTCACAACTCTTACCTCTACCACTTCTACTCCCAAATCTCAGCT
>NW_007726237.1:890178-898463 GCF_000696425.1 Galeopterus variegatus
GCCCTTTACCAATTCCACCCTTCTCTTCTCCCTTCCCCTTTCTGACCTCTAGTAACCTCAACAGATCAAACTCAAGATTAGCCCTATAGAAACATTATTCTCACTCTTTTGTAATGTTCTTTCTGTACTGGGGAAAAATTTCTACCTCATATATCCCAAATCTCACAACTCTTACCTCTACCACTTCTACTCCCAAATCTCAGCTTTCACCAGAATAGCAACAAGTTCCCGTCATTTTGCTTCTACTACTGGTCTGAACCTCACCCTGGACTATGACCTACACGAAATGAGATCATGTCACACCACAGCTTGTAACCCTCCAATGCCTTGCCAACATGTTGTGAATAAAACCCTTGTCCACCAGCTTCTGCACAGCCTGGCCTCTGGCTTCCTCATTACGCTCATTGCCCACCACTCTGGAACTGACCTCCTTACTATTCCTGAATTCACCAAGTACCTTTCACTCTTAGGAACTCTGCACAGCCTGGCCTCTGGCTTCCTCATTACGCTCATTGCCCACCACTCTGGAACTGACCTCCTTACCATTCCTGAATTCACCAAGTACCTTTCACTCTTAGGAACTCTGCATTTGCCACTCTTCTGTCAGAAATGTTTATCTCCCAGATATCAACATAGCCTTTCTCCTTCTCTAAACCCATGTCTCTGCTCATGGGCAAACCCCACAGAGTCCTTTCTTTTCTTTTCTTTTATTAATTTTTATTTTTTGTTATTAGCATATTCATTATTACATAAGTCGTAATTTTTCTTTACAGCCCTTACCAGACCTATCACTCCCCAAACCCCTCCTTCCCTTCCCCCCATCTCTAGTGTCCTTAGATTTGTTCTCTCTTTTTGAAATTTCAGCCTTTTTCTTTCTTTGTTTCTTACACCTTTCTTTCCTCATCTTTGTTTTTCTTTCTTTCTTTCCTTCTTTCTTAGCACTCAATTATAAGTGAGAACATTAGGTATTTCTCTTTCCTTGTCTGGTTTATTTCACTTAACGTAATTTTCTCCAAGCTCATCTATGTTGTTTCAAATGGCAGAATTTCATTCTCCTTTATGGCTGAGTAGTTTTCCATTCTGTATATATACCCCATTTTCCATATCCATTCGTGTGTCGATGGATACTTAGGTTGGTTCCATATTTTGGCTATTGTAAATAGAGGTACGATGAACATGGCAGTGCAGGTATCCCTTCGACATGATGATTTCCGTTCCTTTGGATATATACCCAGTAGTGGGATTGCTGGATCTATCTGTAGTTGTTTGAGGAATCTCCAAGAATGGAGATAATGCTATTTAAAATGACAACTTTGTCACTCATTACATCTTTACTGTCAAGGCAGTCATTGTCACTTGACATTATCAGACTATATATCTACTTATCTGCCTCCCAACTAGAACATAAGCTTCATGAAGGCAAAGACTTTGCATTGACTACTACTGTATAACAGGACCTTGAACAATGAGTGAACAAAGTAAATACTCAGACTTACTATCAAACTAGATGAGTAGCCTACAGCATATCTTACCTATTTCAATACCAGTAACATGTTTGGCAGGTAAAGGCCAGTTATCATGTGTTCCCTGCAGTGAAAGGATGACATCTATGACACCATCTATTTACAGTAACAACGCTAATGCTTAGAATAATACTTGGAACAGAGTAGGCACTATGTAAGAATATATGTATTAATTTGGTATATAATACTAATTTAATACTAACAAATCTATGAGGAAGGTGCTGTAATTGTCCACATGTTAAATATATGGAATTTGAAGCACATGTAGTTTAAATGACTTGCCCAAGGTCATGCAGCTGGTAAATAGCAGAACCAAGATTTGAACTCAGATAAGCTGGCTCCAGATTCTGTAATTTTTTACTATCAAGCTATACATTCTCTCTCATGTTACTAAATTGTTTGGAATGATTAATAAAGTAACACAGTGATTCTATCAGCAGTGCTTTATCAGGTATCACTGTTATTACTCTCTTTACCATCTTTTATCAACTCAACTAAGATAATATGCTTTGAGTTAGGCCTAGGTCTTCTGTAATACCACAGAGCTGCACACATAATATATACACAGTGAATATTTATTGATTGTTTAAAATACAGATACTCTGGATGGACTGAGTCCTAATAGCTACTTACTTAGTTTATACCTTTATTGACTCCTGGTTGAGAATAAAATCTTCAAACACCAAAACATTGCATAAGCACCTAATCGTGGTAAAAGAATAAGGAATATGGGAACATAGAAGGGAAGAGAGAATACGTCAAATTTGCTCTCCTTTATAATTTTGCTATTCGAGTTCCTCCTTTTCTTTTATGCTCTTTAGAGTAAACACAAAATGGGGTAACTTTTCGCTCTTAAAATATGCATATATGGAGTCCTAGTTTGTGAAACAGTAGAAAATACTAGGGCTGATTGACATCTGTGCATTAACACCTTTTCACACTTATGCAAACTTTTGGTATACTGTCATTCACGGATTTTCCTCACTAACTGAATTTTCCTGGGACAGCACCATTAACATCACCTATACCTTTCAAAATCTTATTTTGAGAAAGTGTGATTTTTTTTTTATAGAAAAATATTTGCAATAACAAATGCTCCATAATCATTATGCTTCTTCCATGCTGAAACAATCTATAATGGTGACGTAAATTGAATTAGTCATTTATAAAAATAGTATTTATACTATGTTCTTTGGCCTTTCTCATTCAGCATAGGCTACTTTATTTGAAAGCAATCACAAGGCATTTATTGGACAATTCAGACATTTGTTAGAGTTAAATTTAGTCCTTTCTTCTTTTTAAATAGAAAGGATAACGTGCTTCTTCTTGAGAGCTACTTAAAACATTCCACTACATTAACTTGCCTTCCTTCTTCTGAAAGAAAATTTGATATTCTGTTTAGTAGGTTGTGAGTCAGAGATCTGAAGATCTAAACTAATCCTGATTTGAAAATGCAGCTATTATCTGAGAAATATTCCTCAAGTGTTTTGCCCTGATAGTTAAAAAAGATATCGAGGAGAAGAACTAAATCCTTCAGCAAAGACTTCTTCGGGTCCTTAGATTTCTTCTGACTTGCACAACCAATGTCTCTCTGCCACGCACAGCCCTTTTCAGCTTCCCCGTTTCTCTTTATTATTTTTACCCTATTGACAGCTCAAGTTCTGGGCATTTTTTCTCTTTTTTCTGTCCCCTCCTTTTCTACCATTTCAAATAGAATGACGTTTATAAATAGTAGCTTGACTCAGTTTCTTTTGAATTAAATAAAGCTAGGCAGTGACATAGAATACATGAAGATGTCCCCCTGAGAATGCTACATGTAAATTTTTTTAATTAAAAAATAAAATCACCCAGGCGATACTTTACTGTAGGAAGATTGTGTGTTTCCACGTGTGTTCCTGTGTATATATATTATATATGTGTGTACACACACACACACACACACACACACACACACACACACATACTCATTGCCTTTCTGGATGAGTAAAGTCTGGTCATGTAGTTCAATTCAGATAAGCAATGCTGTCTGTCCTGTACACACATATATAATATATATACACACACACACACATACTCATTGCCTTTCTGGATGAGTAAAGTCTGGTCATGTAGTTGCCTTCAGATAAGCAATGCTGTCCTCTTTAAACACCGGGGGTCCTCTCTAAATGATGCCCCTGCTAATGTTCGATGGAGTCAATATAGAGAGAAAATCAGTCAAAGCAGGTATTTGGCATCATGCAGACAAAATGATGGGCTGATTAACTAAGTTTTCCTACTTAACTCTTGGTTGTTTGGATATCATATAGGCTCAGTTCCATGGCAACAAGCTGAAAGCATAGCCTTTCTGATATTTACTGAGTAGCTATTTTAATATTTTCAGTGTTAATCCTCTGAATTTTGGTACATTATCATGATAGTTTTAAGCTATTTTTCCGGTAAAACATTTACTCCATATTATTATTTTAAAGACTTCCCCAAGTTGAGAAGTGCAAAATTTTAAGTTATAACCTAAAAATGTGTGGACTCCTTTGATATAGAGCAATGAGGATATTTGTATCCCTGTTCTCAGTGCTGTGTATCAGGCTATGAACTCCACTTATCTGATAATATATTGATAATGTTTTTTTGCCTCCCATGTATTCCTTAGCCAACTGAAATTTAGATTATTTTCTTCAGCATCTCTCCAGGATTGCTCTCTCAATGGCTAACAATAATCTTTGGATTATCAGATGCAATGACTTTTTCTCAGACTTCTACTGGTTTCCCCTCTACATAATTTGACTCTTGAGTACCTCCTATTTTGGAACTTTGAACTTTGGCTTTCTGAACCACTTTGTACCTCTTGAGTACCTCCTATTTTGGAACTTTGAAATTTGGCTTTCTGAACCACTTTCTTTCTTCTCTTTTTCTAGTTCTTTGGCCTGTATTTCTCAGTATCTTCCACTGGTTCCTTTCCCTTATGCTGTTCCTTAAGAGTATATGTTAACAGAAAGACAAATATCATATGTTATCACCAACATGTAGAATCTAAAAAAGTCAAACTTAGAAAGTCAGAGAGTAAAATAGTGGTTGCCAGGTGCTAGGGTGCAGGAAAAATAGGAAGATATTAGTAAAAACATACAAACTTTCAGTTATAAAATGAGGAAGTCCTAGAGATCTAATGTACAGGAATGATAACTATAGTTAGTAATTATTGTATACTAGATATTTGCTAAAAGAGTAGATCATAATGGTTCTCACCACACACACACCCAAAAGGTAACTATGGGAAGAGATGGCTGTGGCATGGCTTGATCTTGGTGGTGTGAATCATTACACAAGATATTCTTAATGCCAAAACACTATGTTGTATGCCATAAAAATATACAATTTTTATTTGTCAATTATAGCTCGATAAAGCTGAAAAAATGAGTAGGTGTCAAAAGAAAGCCCTGTTCTTTGATCTCTTTCCTCCCCACCCAGCACAATTTTTGTTCATGGCTAACCTCAGCCATTTCTAGCTATGAAATCTATGTGAGTAGCCTGACAAATATAAACCTGTAGTGTAGATGTCTCCCTGAACTACAGTTGAAATTTTGAGCTGCTTGCCCAACATTGTTACCCAGATTTCCTATGGACACTTAACACTTAGCATGCTCCACACCAAAGCATTTGTTTTTTTTCATCCATATTTGATTCCTCATCTGCAAAGGGTAAATACATATTATTATAATCTATATTGTTACTCTTAAGAGTTAATACATACTGAGTTCTTCCTGTGTTCTAAGAGCTTTGCATATCCAATAACATTATTTAATCCTTGTAACTGCCTTTTAAAGTACTACCTTTATAATTATTTTTAATGAGAACCAGGAAAGTTAAATAATTTTCTAAGGTCATACAACTACATAGTAGGAGACCTTGGCTTTGCCCTCAGTCCGGCTGACTGTGTGCTCTTAAAATTCATGCTATCCTGAAGAAAAGAGGAAACAGAAAGACGAAGAAAGAAAGAGCACTTCTTAAGCAACAAGTTCACAGAAATATACTATGTATTGCACTCTCTGCCTTTCTGCAGCCAAATTCTATCTGTATTTATTGAAACCTATGTTAATATATACACTGTGAGTGATTTAGTTTTGAGCGATATGTACTGCAAAATTTTTTGTTTTATTGTTGAACCATACCTTTCATATGGATGCATATATACATACATGAGGGTACTACAAAAAGTTCATGGAGAGATTTGTATTACCTTTTCATTCTCTTTTTTTCCACAAACTTTTTGAAGGACCTTCTTTTGTGTGTGTGTGTGTGTGTGTGTGTGTGTGTGTGTGTGTGTGTGTGAAGTTTCCTCATTATTTTTAATCTTGTTTGTAAATAGTCATAAAACTTTAGGGCTGAAAGGGATTATAGGGATTATTTAGCAAAATCTATTTTATGAACAGGCCTAGAGACTTTAAGTGTGCAGTCTACAGTCACAGAGCAAGTTAGTGGCTTGAACAAGAATAGAAACACATCTTATAATATTTAATACTCTGTTTGGTCTGCTACACCATATATACATTTTTTATAACATATGTGGTACTTAAGAATAATAATGTCTCTGTTTAACTACTAATTCACAATGAACCTTATGTTACTTTGTAGAGTTCCCTTCCTTCTCAGTTAGCCAATTGGTTGGTTAAAGCTCTTACTGGCCATCTGCTTTGTGCAGGGACTTATCTTTTCATATCCCCAACCAGCTCTTAGCAGGCTTCTTGCTCCTGAAGAGCCTGTAGAGGACTGGGGAAGCTCAGTATGGATTCCTTTAAAAAACCTGGGCTGAACTGCCCCTGGCTGTGTTCAGGAGACAAAACCCATTTGGAAAGAACAGAATTAAATATGAAGGGAGACATCTCTGTGCAGTGGGGCTGGAAAATGTGGATGGGAGGAGATAGAGCTGAAGTTGGCAGCTCTCCCTTTTCTTGGTCTGAATCATTCTCAGGTGGTGCAGGAACAAAGAATGGACCCTGTCACACCTGAGGAAAGAGAACCATGCATCAGCAGCATCTAGCTGATCTGCTACATTTCTGGCCAAAGCACCCAGTCCTTAGAATCTGCCATAGGAGCAGCCAACAGTCTGTGTCTCGTATACCAGATAATGACCCTCTTTCCAAAAGTTTACATCCTGGACCTCTGCAGATTGTAAATCATGCAACAACCATTATCACTTGGCTTTTCTTTTAAATGCTACATTGCTTCATTGTGGACTGGGTTTGTAATGTACAGATTCCTTTCATGAATCCTTTCATTTGATTCCTACAAGAGCCAAAGCCCTGCAGTAGAGCAAGGGCTATTGCTCCATTTACAGATAAAGAAATTGGCTGAACTCTGCACTGGGTCAGAAGACCAGAGCTGATTCTGGCTCCACCACCAATTAACTTTAGCAAATCACTTTATACCTTCAGGATCAATATCTCTTTTTTCTGTGCACTTTTTCATTTGACTTTCTTTTAATCTTTGAGTTATTGTTAAAAGCAACATACTCAAAAAAAGCTGAGTGTGCCATTTCTTTCCCAAGAAGAAAGTCTGGTTGGGACACTCAGTATTTGTTTCTCAGCTATACTTAATACTAGAGATGGATTTGTGAGCAAGTGTTTGGGCATTAAAGAAAAAATAATGTACTTATATCTTTAAACACATTTTTTTTTGCTTCTCATATCTGATTTTGGTGCTATACAAAAAAAAATCTATTTTGATAGACTGTAAGTGATCCTACCTAGTTCTGTTCTAGCCCTTGTCCATATGTAAATATTATGTTTATATAATAATCATAGCACAAATATCACTTTTCTTAGTTTTTTCATTTACTGTAATAACAAAACCATCATTGTTAGAGCCTTCTCTTCTAGCTGCATAATTTTACAAATAGTTAACGCACTACAGTATAATTGGCCTTCCTGCATTGCTGGACATTTAGATTATTTTCAAGCTATTTTCGTCTGTTATTGTAAGCAATCCTGAAATACAACTTTTCGTGCCTATAGCATATATGCCTTTGGTGATATGGATTTCCTTTAACTAAATTCCCAGAAGTGGAATCAATGGATCAAAAGCTATGACCACTGTTTCTGCTTTTTAAATATATTATCAAATTACTTTAAAAAGCACTACAATGTTTAAATGTTTGGATTCTCACTAAAGAAATATTCTTGACCATCAACAAAATTAAAAACCACCAATGGTTTTTGGGAACCCTCAGAAACAGGAAACATGAAACACAATTTTTTGGGAGGGTCTTAGGGAAGTTCTAGAAGGAGGTCTATTATATACCAATTAATGGTTCTAAATGGAGACTTATTCACTATGTTTAAGAGTGAAATGTGGTTCATTGAATTAACACCATGAGTTCACCATGACAGAAAATCAAAAGTAGGTAGCTTTTCTTTAATGCTATCCTAGAGGTGGTGGCTTCTTGGGATCTTACAAAAGCATACCCCAAGACAAAGACTTAGATACAATTTATTTGCGAGATGATCCTTTAGGCATCTTAAAAGTGAGACAGGGAATGGAAGAAGTCAATAAAATTTGTTTTAATGAGTGAGTGATGCTTTGGGATCAGAGCTCATTCCCCTCTGGGAATTTTTAGTTGCCTTGTAAAATGTACTACATAATTACCTCTCATAGAAGTTGGGGGGCCGGCCCGGTGGCGCACTGGATAGTGCGCCGCTTGGGAAGCGCGGCGGTGCTCCCGCCCGAGGGTTCGGATCCCACATACAGACCGGTTCCCGCTCACTGGCTGAG
>NW_007726237.1:899463-900743 GCF_000696425.1 Galeopterus variegatus
CGGGCACAAAAAAAAAAAAAAAAAAAAAAAAAAAAAAAAAAAAAAAGAAGTTGGGGAAGCTAGGTATTTTTTTATCAACTTCAATTAGGTTGCCTTAAGTATGTCAAATTCCTGTATTTTCAGACTGCCCTTCTCTCCCGGCACTAGAGAAATTTGTCTGGCAAAGAAACAAAAATATAATTCTGGGGTTGCCTGGTTAGTTGAGTTGGTTAGAGCTCCAAGGTTAAGGATTCATATCCCCATACTGTCCAGTTGCCAAAAACAAAAACAAAAAAAACACAATTCTGTGTGGTATGATAGTATCAGGGTGTTCAGAAAGTGTCCACTGAAGCTCTAAGTGAGTTGAGAGGTGGATGAGTAGATACGTAGCATATACCACATCTGGGAATAAGAGACCATTGGTAATAGTGTTTAATCCAAAGGAACAACGAATCTAAGAACCTATCATCTTACCAAGCCTAAAGCAAGCTCTAAGCATTGTACTGTGGTCAAAAGTATAAGAGCTATTACATTATAGATTTGGTAAATGTATCAATTGAGCAAAGGCTTAATTAACCAAATTTTCAAGTTAAACAAATTAATTAAATCTTCAATTAAACAAAACATAAATTTAAAAATAAAATTAAAATTTCTGGTTTCAACACTTGATAAAAGCAGTTTTCCATAGTCAGAGCTGTTTTACCTGTTTTAATAACAACAGTCCAGCAAATGTAATTGAATAGTTGTTTGATGCTTAGGACCTTGTAAGTCATTGAGATCATCTTTCTGAGAGTCAACTTTATTGGTATATAGACTAAGGATAGAAAAATATATGGAAATCTGAGTTAAATGTAAATCAAGTCTAGGATATACCCTCAGGTTTTAAAATTTTTAACTTATCTTCATTTATTGCTTTTTGTTAACTTTTTAATAGGTAAAATGTACAGACATAACTGAGGAAACAGGAAGTCACACTTCATATTCTAGTTCTTTGAGGTTTTTACTCTGCTAGGTTAATAATACATGGAAATACTTGGAAACTGAATTACTCTCTGAGAAAGACTCTATAGATGAATTAGAAACAGTTAATAGAAATTATTTTAAAGAATTCCTAGGTATTTTATTTTTTTGGCGGCTATTGTGAATGGGCAGGCTTTCTTGATTTCTCTTTCTGCTTGTTCACTATTGGTGAATAGAAATGCTACTGATTTTTGTGTGTTGATTTTGTATCCTGCTACTGTGCTGAACTCATTTATCACCTCTAAGACTTTTTTTGTAGTCGTGAGGAGAAGGTTACAGAA
>NW_007726237.1:901273-911164 GCF_000696425.1 Galeopterus variegatus
AAGCTCTTACAACAAGAAAATGGAGGGGACACATCTGGGTGGGAGGGGGGAGAGGGAGGAGGGAGGGAGGTTTTGGTGATGGGACACAATAACTAACTACATTGTATATTGACAAAATAAAAAAATAAAAAATAGAAAAAAAAAGAAATTATTTTAAAGAAATAGGATCATTTGGGGCTAAAGTAAAACTAAACTAAAAATATTCATGTTGTATTTTAAAAAAGAAAGAAAGATAACTCTGTCCCACAGAAGAGAGATTGGCCAGAAAATAATTAAAGAAAAGTCATAATTGTAAGAAAAAAGTTGGTTGTGCCTCTCCAAGCTCCACTAGGGCAGAGAGAATTAGGTCACTGAAATGTGAGCGTTATATTGCCATTTGAAAGGCTATCCCTGCTGTGGCGATGGACATATCAGGCTGTTTTCGTCTCACACAATTAAGCATAAAATCATCTAATTTCTTCTCTTTGCTCTGATTCCATAGTAATCAAGCAACCTTCTGATTATAATCTGATTTCCCACATTGGTCTGCCTACAGGGTGTGAATGTGCTCGCCGTGCTGATGCAAGCATTCCAGTCCACAGGGCGACTACACTTCTCATCGTCAATGAATGAATGAACATCCTTGTCTACATCACTTTTGTTAGCTATGGAGCTAGTCTTGTGATGATGTAATCCTTTTTGTATGTTCGGAAGTCTGAGGTCCACAGGTACCTTGTCCCCACAGGATGGGCTCCTGGGGGGTTCTCAAAGCATCACCATTGAGCCCCACTCCCTAAAGCTCTTACAACAAGAAAATGGAGGGGACACATCTGGGTGGGAGGGGGGAGAGGGAGGAGGGAGGGAGGTTTTGGTGATGGGACACAATAACTAACTACATTGTATATTGACAAAATAAAAAAATAAAAAATAGAAAAAAAAAGAAATTATTTTAAAGAAATAGGATCATTTGGGGCTAAAGTAAAACTAAACTAAAAATATTCATGTTGTATTTTAAAAAAGAAAGAAAGATAACTCTGTCCCACAGAAGAGAGATTGGCCAGAAAATAATTAAAGAAAAGTCATAATTGTAAGAAAAAAGTTGGTTGTGCCTCTCCAAGCTCCACTAGGGCAGAGAGAATTAGGTCACTGAAATGTGAGCGTTATATTGCCATTTGAAAGGCTATCCCTGCTGTGGCGATGGACATATCAGGCTGTTTTCGTCTCACACAATTAAGCATAAAATCATCTAATTTCTTCTCTTTGCTCTGATTCCATAGTAATCAAGCAACCTTCTGATTATAATCTGATTTCCCACATTGGTCTGCCTACAGGGTGTGAATGTGCTCGCCGTGCTGATGCAAGTATTCCAGTCCACAGGGCGACTACACTTCTCATCGTCAATGAATGAATGAACATCCTTGTCTACATCACTTTTGTTAGCTATGGAGCTAGTCTTGTGATGATGTAATCCTTTTTGTATGTTCGGAAGTCTGAGGTCCACAGGTACCTTGTCCCCACAGGATGGGCTCCTGGGGGGTTCTCAAAGCATCACCATTGAGCCCCACTCCCTAAACCCCAACACCCTCCTTCACTGAGCCTTTCCTATCCAAACATCCACTTGCTGCTGGTCTTGACCATCAGGTTGAAAACCCTCACAGGTAAAATTTTTACTGTATAAATTCAAAAGGCCTATATCCCTCATTATAACCTATTTTAATATGTTTTAATAATGAAACAGGAAAAAAAGGGAAAGGAGAATTTTTTTTTCTTTCTGGGCATGATTTTTGAAATCAGTTGTTGGCAACTTTATACAAAATCTAGTTCACAACCTCATGAAAAGAGGAAAAGTCCAACAGGGAGATGTGAGACAGACTATGTGGGAGCTTAGGGGGGGGTTGACATTACAGACACTGGAATCTCACTGCTTGGATTTGATTTCTGGCCTTACCATATGTGATCTTTATCAAGATATATGAATTTGTCTATGCTTTAGTTTCCACATCTGTAAAACGAGGCATGCGTAGCATCTACCTCATAGAGTTGTTATGAGAATTAAATAAAATAAAAAGTTTAAATTAAGTAATCACATAGCAAATCTTTGTACTTTTTTAACTTGTTATATTCAACAAATATGTTAGACTAGTGGCTTAGGATAGATAGATAGATAGATAGATAGATAGATAGATAGATAGATAGATAGATAGTCCTTGGGTAGTAATCTGCAACAATATTATTCTGGGTGGCTGTTGTAAAATAGTGATAACTTTGAGCCTCTGTTAATTCCACAGAAGATCCTTTGATTCACTCTCTGGGCTTTAATTGGAAGTAAAGGCATTGTGTGTGGACAGAGGATTTGTCACCATTCAGTGTTGTTGGAATATACTCTCAGATATGCTGAGGACAGTGTTCTAACTTGGTCTTGACCCAGAAAACCTAGTCTATTCTCCCAGGTCCAACCTGCTGATCCCTAAGATTTCTTCCAGCTCTCAGATCTGGACTCTATGATCACGTGTGTCCATGAACATCCATGCTGCTGCTCTTCCTTCTCACCAGCCTCTGGTCTCTGAGCAAGCTGAATCCATGTGCCTACCAGCTGAAATTCTTCCAGGGAATGACACCCTGAGGACCTGCTCTTGATCTGGGCTATAAGGTAGGTTCCTGCAACATTGGAACATAGAGACCTAAGGTTTGGGACTAGTGCTGTTTATGCATTTTATTATTCTGTATTCAAGAAAAGCTTGAAGTAATTTTTATCTTAATCTGTTGACTGTTACTGGTACTGTACTTCAGTGTACTGCATTGGAAGGGAGTGCATTTTTAAAAAGTAGCAACTTCCCAGCATTCTCTGGACTTGTTTGCGTCACAACTTGCCAGCAACAGTTATTGTACAGGTCTTTAGTGCAATAGATAGATAGTCTACTGGGCATTTTCCAGGTGATAGATGTTGAAATGACTACAAATAGAAATTTTCTGTCTTTCCACATTCCCAGGTGTTCCTCATAGCCTGTCAATGGAGTTGCACCAGGTATAGTGTTAAGTATTAAAACTGGAAGAATGTCAATTTTGCTGGATTTTTGCCAGATTTAGTGTGGTATAAAGTGTTTCAAAGTATGCAGTAATAATTTTGTGTAATGCACTATTCTGTCTCAAACAATTATTTTTCAGTCTTATGTAGATAATTATCTTTTTATAATAATTTTACATAATTTAGACTTGTGCACCTACCTTTACAATTTGGAATATTACTTTTGTGTAGCACATGAATCTCTTCAGGATTTCTTAATATGCAGGTAACATTGAAAGTCTCACTTTTAAAATATATACAGCAGATGCCAAAAATATTTTAATAATAGAGTGATTTATTTTTACTACTCAGGTTAGAGAAATCAACATATTTGCTTAATAATGTGCCTAGCTCTTACACCTGATGAACCTAAATCATTCTGTAAAATTCACAGGAAATGAAAATGTATTTTTGGAAGAGTAGTAGATTGGGACTAAGAAGAAGATGAGCCAGAAGGTGTAATCTCTTCATCCTTAGCTTCTGTGTATCTAGCATCTTCCAAACTTCTGCCAAGCTTTTCTCAAAATTCTTGGCTCTCCAGGATGTCTTTCCTGTATAAATGGAATAATCTTGGGGATAAAAAACCTCTCAGCAATTCAGTTAGTACATTCACAGGAAATGAAAATGTATTTTTGGAAGAGTAGTAGATTGGGACTAAGAAGAAGATGAACCAGAAGGTGTAATCTCTTCATCCTTAGCTTCTGTGTATCTAGCATCTTCCAAACTTCTGCCAAGCTTTTCTCAAAATTCTTGGTTCTCCAGGATGTCTTTCCTGTATAAATGGAATAATCTTGGGGATAAAAAACCTCTCAGCAATTCAGTTAGTACAAAAAAAAAAAAACCCCACAAAAAAACATTTTAAAAATAGTTTAATTAAAAATCACTTTCTAATTAGTGGCCTCTGCAAACAACACTGGAATGCACCTGTAGTCCCTAAATTTTGCTCCAAATAGCACACTAGAAGTTCATCATTAAGATTGCTTAATTTGGTTAAGCATTTCTGTTCTCCATCAAAAACGCATATTACCAAAGGGACCAAATGATCTATTAATATCTTAGTGACTATTTGTTTACTCAACTAACATTTCCTGAGTGCTTATTACATGCCAAGCATTGAGCTGGTGGAAAGCTGGCACTTAGTTGGCCTTTATCTGAAAGCATTTGGTTCATTTTGCACTTACAGGAGAAGGATTCATATGCAAAGCTTATATGCAGAAACTTACTCTGGTGTAGTGACAGAGCAGGCCTTATTTAAATCCAATTCATGAACTATTTTAACAACCAGCAGTTCCACAGACTTACCTCCTTGTCTCCCTTGGTTCATTTATAAATAATTTGCATGCTGCTTCAGTTCTGTGTTTGGGGAGCAAACTGAAATCTATTTACCAAAATGATTAATATCCACTCCTACTCAGTGATATATATAAAAAATTAATTTTTTGCAAATAACTTGTTCGCTTAAAAAGTCAAGTATATTAAAAAGAGTGAGAAGGTCTGCTTTTTCTTGTCTATGTTCAATGAATCTTTGAAGCGGAAGGTCCCTTGGGAACCCTCAAGCTCACACCATCCCCCACCCCACCCCATTCTATTTATGAATAATGAAGAGATAGGAGCTGACATCCTGGGGAACTACTTCTAAATCCTTTAACAGAAGTTCCCCTGAGATATAAAAATATTTTTCTCTCCTAAGATTATTCAATTCCTGATTTTAGCCAAGAAGAAAAAATAAAAAGACTATAGATGTCAAAATGTAATGGAACAGCCTTTTTCCTTGTTCTTTAGGAAAAATGCATAGCTGAAAGTTCCAAAAATTTAGTGTTAAAATGATTAACATTTGTACTGCTAATTGTTTGGTGTGTGTGTCCATGTTTCACTTTGTGGACTGACTGGGCTAATTCATCTTTTTCTTCATGGATATGGAATCCCACACCTAAAATTTTGATATCCTTTGAGTTTTTTCCTACCTTAATGAATAGGTTGTTTAGCCTTTGTACTAAGTAAAAAAACAAAGTTTGGGAGATCCGGGTGCTGCCTGTTCCACCACTGCCTTGCTGTGTAATAATCCTGAGTAAGTCCTTTACCCTAGCTAGGCCTCAGCTTCCTCTTTGATATGAAAAGTGGCAGTCAATGGCCAGTGGTTCCTAAGATTCCTTCCCCCTGGGAGAGTCCAGAGTTGTGATGCACTGACACCAAGCCCCTTCCTTGGCTGTTCGGCACTGGGCCAGGCATGTATAGTCTCAGGGACTCTCATTTAGTTTCCTCTGTGTCCAAACACCAATAAGGCGTTTTGAGTTTCTTAATAAAGTAAATTTTCTAGGTAAAGGATTTTAACTTGTTCCCTGGCCCCCAGGTATACTGTTGACAATTTATTTTTCAAATAAAATTTTGATCTTATTTTTCTCCTGTTTTAAAAATATTTTTGATTTTTGGAAAAAGTCAAGTCTCCTTAACAAGGCCTCACAGAATGTGGTTCCTGAGTACCCTTCCAACTCTCCTCTCACTAATTTTCACTTTTTCTTTCACATTCCGTACATATTTAAATGTTCTCAACTCCCATTTCAGCCCCAACAGGCTATCTTCTCCCTTGTCCGAGAACTCTCTTGTCCCCTGCAGCTGGCCTGTCTGACTCCCACAGATCATACAGATTTCAGCTTAGATGTTGCTTCTGGGCTGTGTTCTTGAATACCTCACTCCCCAGAGATAGGTTCAGGCACTCATCTTATGAGCTCCTGCAGCTGCCTGTATTCTTTTCTCATAGTTCTTAACCCTTATTGCAAGTGTCACCTGCATTTATTCACTTCCATTTGATCTTCTGATACATGCTGTAGTTCTTAGTATAGTGCAGGATGTAGAAGAGTGTTCAGTAAGTATTCGTGGCATGAATGAATGAAGGAAAGAATGAGTGGAAGTAGAACGACACTTACAACACTTAATAGTCTAAAGAGTGTCTCTCTCCATCTCCCTATTAGCCAAGGTGTTCCACTGCCTTCCCTAGGCTGAATCTCCTCCACCAGATCAATAATGGATGGTCAACAAAGACAAGGGCACCAAATCTAGAATGAGCCAGATCACCATCCTGGGCACCGCTCCCTCTGTAAATGCTGCATGTATTGTGCCATTCTCCTGCTCACATCCTCTTATTGTTTCCTTGTTTCCAATTATTTCTATTCTTAATTTTTCCTCTGGCTGACCTAAAATATCCTCCATGATCACAACTCATACAGCTATTTAATGCCAATCCCCTTTTCCTCATCAGTTGCTGCCATATACTCAAGTACTGGGACACCTAATATCCACATGTTATGTGTATTTCCATGTCTCTCTACCTTCAGACATGATTGTTTGTTCCAGGTGGGATGTTCCCACTCCCTTCTGTCAATCTCAACCCTACCCACTGGGAACTTGGAGTAGATCATTTGACTTGAGCAGCTTATCAGATTCACTAGTTGGCATTGAGAACCTCTATGTCTGGGTCTCATATACAGGTGTTGCCTTTGTCCAAATTCAGCCTATGCAACTGTTTTGTAGTACTCATTATGCTTTTTAAAAAGTTAATTAGTTGCCAATATTAGAAAAATAGAAGAGTTTGCACACACAAAAAAAGAAAATTAAGAATTTAGAAGTATCTCTTGACATACATCAGGAGATGCAGTAATAGTGGATGGGACCAGACCCCCACAGAGCAACAATCATGTGGTGCAGAGTGCACCCTCCACCTTTAAGTGGGCTGTGATCTCCCATTACCATCTCCCTCACCTGGCCCTTACTGCTGGTGTATATTACTGGCCCTCATGTGCGTTTGAGTTTATGACCCTACATAGGGTATGTTGGGAGAGGTGTATTAAACCGTTTATATTGCTTATAACAAAATAACTGAAACTGGGTGATTTATAAAGAAAAATGACATTTATTGCTTACAGTTTCTGAGGCTGTGAAGTCCAAAGTCCATCTGGTGGTGGTGACAGTGACCCAGGGGTCTCATATTGCAAGATGGTGGAAGCAGAGAGAGCAGAGAAAGCAAAGAGAAAGACTCTCCTCTTCTTTTAAAGCCCTCAAAACCACACCCCTGACCACCATTTTTAATCCATTCTCTACAGTACGGTCCTACAATCCAATCACCTCTTTAAGGCTCTGCCTTTCAATTATCATAATAGGATTTCCCACCCTCTTAACAGTCACAGTGGGAGCTAAGTTTCTAATACATAAAACTTGGGGGACACAATTCAAGATTAAGGGAGTTTGGGGGGGACATAATTCAATCCACTACACCCACTCAGTGAGGGACAGTTCTCATTATGGACTCCCCACCCTAAGTTTTCTTTCCACTGATTTTTTTTTTCCTCTTAACATTATTCAGGAAACATTAGTACTGAAAGAATTCATCATCATCTTCTGTCTCATACAGAACATTCACACTGTCTCTGTGGCCACCGAGATATGAGGGAGGTGCAGTCAGAGAGAGCTTTCAAAAAGCTTCCAGCTACTGCTTAACAACATATGCTCCTTTAGAAATGCAAGAATCCATAAAAATGCCAACTGTTGAAATTTCAATATTCTTTTATAAATCGCTTTCTTTTTCCTTTCTTTCTTTCTTTCTTTCTTTCTTTCTTTCTTTCTTTTTTTTTTTTTTTTTTTTTTTTTTTTTTTTTTTTTGACGGTGGGAAGCTGACACATCTAATTGCTTCCTGTTAGATATTGAATAAAAAAGCCCAGGAGATACTGTTGAGACTGTTGGGGGAAGGGGCAGGGCACAATTAAGTAATGAAGGATTTCCTGTATAAAGCAATATTGTTGTTTGTAATGTATGACAATTATTAGTTACTTGTAAGTTACACTTTCTTAAAACAATACCATTCTGATCTATTTGTGCACAATTTAGAGAGTCCCTTGAACTTCTTGCATAATATTGTTGCTGCAAATTTATTTGTAAATACTGTGCCTCCTAGACTATTCAGTGGACAATGAACAGTGGCTGGGTCAAGAGACACTGAAGGGGACTGGAAAATCACAAAAACTTCACACTTGAAAGAAAAATGTAGTTTATTCTAGGAGCACCCAGAATAAGGGAAATATATGGAATGTATTGAAGCATTTTTAAACTATTTCAAGTCTATGAAAATAGTCTGGGTGTCCTCACCAGTTAGTGAGTTTTCTGTCACAAGAGATGCTCAAGAAGACATTTGATGGCTGTCTGTGGGTGAGTAGATGCTGAGGCATCTGGTACAGGTTGAACTATAACTTCCCAGGTCACTTCTAGACTATCCATAGTTGTGTAAGGCAATTTTATGCTTCCTACTCTAAAAAAAAAAAAAAAAATTCACTCATTTATCAAAAATTTTTTAGTGTTTTATGCTAGTTGTTGGAGTTATGGATCATATTTAATTTCTTCTTTAGACTTTCTGAATATTGTAAAAAAAAGGTACATATAATTTCTTAAACAGAAAACAAAATTAACAAATTTCAAAGAAAAACCCACACTATTTCCTTTGGGTTGCCTAAAGAGGACAGCAATGCAACTTGAACTTGGAATATCAAGAATAGAACCTAGAATCTTTGAAATAGCTAGATGTTGCATAAAAATTGATGAGGTACCTAATGCAATTTCAAACCTAATTTAAATACCACCTTCTCCATAAAATGTGTCCTGGTTATCTCAAAATAATAGTATCTCTCCCCCCAGAATTCCTTATAGCTCACCTTACAGCTACTATCTGTTTAACTACTTATCACCTGGAATTAATTGTCATCCTCTCCTGTGTATTTATGCTGCCTGCCCAAGTAGACTGTAAACTTTGAAAAAGTAAGACTTCCCATGGCAGCAATTAGCAGAATACTTAATGGTCTTGTAGGTATATAAAATGCCTCTAGGGTGTGCATTGCCAATTTCCGAACAAAGATAACCACGCCTCTGTCAGATTCATTTTTGCTCATCTTTATAATATTGTAGACTTTATTCAATTACAAATAATATCTAAAAATAAATGCATTAAAAACATATTCTAAAGTTTTTTTCTCAATCATATCCTACATTTGTTTTAAACAAGAGATATTGGATGATAAGTCAACATTTAATAGTGTGTGTGTCCCTGATACTTGTATATAAGGAAATAATGGTGCAACAATCCACATAATAATCAGAAAGTTGTGTGCATTGGCTTTCAGGACACAGTATATTTCTTTCTAATATTCTTTTGCTGCTCCCAAGTGAAACTAGTTATTTTTGTTTCAGATAATATTCTCCTGTATTTGCTATTCTTATTATTTTCACTTTCTCTGAGAACAAACAAACTAATGAGAAAAGAGGACAGGAGTTTCAAGTGTATATTGGAGATCTGGGCTATTGCCATTCTGAATATATATTACTATATATATTCCCACTGTGAATAAAAAAAACAAATTTAAGAAGAGATGTTTATGTTTGGAGGAATAGTGTTAGTCAAAGGTCACTTAGAAATGTCACTAATTTCGTTTCTATTAAAACATCTTTAAAAAAAAACTATACTGTAAATGGATAAATTTCAAGCTAGGTCAGCGTAGGTCATTGTGCTAGGTCAATGCCAATATTGGTCATTCTTGGTATGCTTCCATTTTCATTATCATCTTCATCTCTGGATAAAATATGTTAAGACAATCAAACTAATCCAAGTTTTTTCTTTGAAGAAACAGCACAGCAGATGTCGTTGGTGTAGTTCAGGCAAATTTCAACCCTCCTCCCAGTGGCTATTACACAATTATTGACCAGTGTGGAATACAAAATCCCAGCTCTCCTGCCTTAAAGCTGAACAAATTCCATGGTGCAATTTAGACTTCAGAGCTTCCCAAGGGATCAGCCTGAGGCTAGACCTCAT
>NW_007726237.1:911174-912127 GCF_000696425.1 Galeopterus variegatus
AAAAAAAACTATACTGTAAATGGATAAATTTCAAGCTAGGTCAGCGTAGGTCATTGTGCTAGGTCAATGCCAATATTGGTCATTCTTGGTATGCTTCCATTTTCATTATCATCTTCATCTCTGGATAAAATATGTTAAGACAATCAAACTAATCCAAGTTTTTTCTTTGAAGAAACAGCACAGCAGATGTCGTTGGTGTAGTTCAGGCAAATTTCAACCCTCCTCCCAGTGGCTATTACACAATTATTGACCAGTGTGGAATACAAAATCCCAGCTCTCCTGCCTTAAAGCTGAACAAATTCCATGGTGCAATTTACACTTCAGAGCTTCCCAAGGGATCAGCCTGAGGCTAGACCTCATCTGACTTCATGTATTTGCTGCACTCTCCTCTTCCCTAATCTGCCTCCCTCACTTGCAGATTTCTCCATGGAACACTCCTTTGACAAATCACTTGGACACAAACCTCTATCCCAGGCTCTTCTTTTAAGAAATTACCTAAGATGGGTATCATCAAAATTAGGGTGAAAGTACTAAATTATATGCCTTGACAATATATATTTAAAAATAATATTCAAAGTAGGTAAGAATTTTGGGGATACTCATTATGAAGAGGTAAATGAGGTTTTGACTTTAAATCAGTGGTTCTCAACCAGGGGGAGTTTTGCCCAACAGGAGACATTTGGCAATGTCTGGAGACATTTTTGTTTGTGATGAGCATGGGGATGGGAGCAGATGCTACCTGCATCTTGTGCATAGAAGTAGGGAATGCTGCTAAATATTCTACAATGCACAGGACATCCCCACAACAAAGAATTATCAGGTGCAAAATGTCAATAGTGCTGCTGTTGAGAAACGATGCTTTAGACCCAGCATACTTGTTAATGTTGTGTGCGTGTGTGTATGTGTGAGAATGTGCCTACATCATCTTTTAGTCAAATTTCATTGGCCCTACG
>NW_007726237.1:912947-916221 GCF_000696425.1 Galeopterus variegatus
TTTTTTTTAGAGCACTATAATTTAAAAGTCAAAAAAATGTAACCAGACATATGATGGAATGCATTCAGAAAATATTTATAAGGGACACTTGATGGACCAAGTCAAACTTTCCTTTTTGAACAGAAGCTTAATTTTCTTCAATGAGGTGATTATCTCTTTCTTCGCACTCTGCACCTCCCATCCCTAGCAACACTCTTATGTGAGAAGGGGACTAACTCATCCAGCTTGATTTTACCTGCAAGGCAATTATTTGGGGTGGATTTTATTTTGTTTTGCTGTGTTTTGTTTTTATTTGCCTGGCATGATGAAGTTAGAATATTTAGTTATAAATGCATTTATGTATCACATCCATGCAAATATATGTGTAAAAATATACCAATTTATACATGTGTATTTATCATTTTATATAATAATTATGGTTATTAACATTAATATTCTCAAAGAATATGGGTCTTTCCTCTATTTTTGGCAGGAGAAAACAGAATTAAGTTTGAAATTTGACTTTGTGACTCTAGAACTTGTGTAGCCTCTGTGTACATCCTTGGTAATCCAGGGTATATTGACCACGTGCCCAGAAAGCAACAGTGGATGTGGTTTCTGCTACCTTATTTCTTGTCTGTGGCAATGACCAGTCTCATTGTGTTTGAACTATGTCACTCAGAGCAACCCATCTTCAGGGGCAGGTTGAAAGATGGCTATTCCCTTTTGTGTTCATTTTGAATCCAGCTGGCGCTCCAGTGTAATGGATTTCCTTCAATTATCTGAGCACCAGCCAATGGAGGTGGTGCTGTCAGATCCGCAGCTAACAGCTTCCTTGTCATCTTTTGAGGGGCCACACAGAATCCAGCAGAGCCGCGGCTTGCAGGAAGTGGGGCACTGCAATGGCAGCTTCAGCAAATTCAATCTGAAAATCCAGGTTTGCACAAATACTGAGTAATGGACAGATTATAGAAAATAATTCTTCATTTTGTGGATTTCATAATAGAGTTCCTTTAAATTGCATTACCCCAAGCACATTTACAATATAACTTAATTTTCAAGAAAATCATATAGAACATTCCAGGAAATGGTTCTTTCCAGCACTACAATTATAAATCATAGACAGCTTTAGAAGAGACCTTATTGATCATGCAGCTTAAATTCTAACATTTCAGCTCTGAGAAGTACTTGAAGAAGTACGATACATAATAGTCGAGACCCCTTCAACCTCATGGATACTCTGATTTGAAAGCTTTTGTTTCATAAAGGAGTGGTCAGATACCTAAAAGGGCTTGGCCTGGGCTAATGATGACTTTCCTGTGCAGTTTCCATTCTTTTGGAGAATTTGCACAGACATTGTTGACTGTGGGAATCACAACTCCCTAAGGACTTTCTTACAACTCCTGAGTCTGTTATTAACCTCAATGCCAAAATTATCTTTCTGGAGGGATAATCAATCAATCTGATGGTTCAATAAATGCTTGTTAAATTGCATTGAACCAGGTTTGTTTGCCCATCCATCCAACTGTGCTAGACTCTGGGGATATCATGGTGAAAACACACAGAAGTTTAAATAGACCAGATACTTTCTTGATAGGTCTTTGTAGCACAATTCTAATACAATGAGTGGGAAAGGCCTTAGCACTCTAAAACACTTCCCTCATCAGCTCTCTAAAGCTTGAAATTCTTTAAACAGTAATGATCAACCTTGGAGGTAATGAGTTCTCTGGAGAACCAAGTTATTTAGGCATTTAACTGGAATAGCGATTGAGGACTGATTCAAGTATTAGGCTAATGTGCTGGGTTAGATGACCATGGTCCTGGGCCTCAGTGGTGCTTGTCTGCCTTACAGTCCTCCTTTTTTTACTAGCAACAAACCCAGTCTCCTTGGTGATAGGGTTTTAGCCAGAACCTAGTCTTAGCTGAATAGAAAATCTGTACCCCTTCTCTTTAGCTCTGTATCACCATTAGTAAAATGAGGATAGGTGTGTCTACTTCATAGGGCTGTGGCAGATTAAAGATGGCCTCAAATATCGGAAGAGTTTTATCCCACATTTTTGGAGGATTCAGATGTCACTTGTTTCTTGAAGAGATTCTGAAAAACATTTTCCTACAAATGCATTAACGTGTTTGCTTTAGTTTGCTGTCTTTCGTAAGTGACTGAGAGATTTGGTGGGGGAGAGCCTGGATTTATTGATAAGGAACAAAATTAAGGGAGATTCTGCCTGGGGAATCAACAGAAGACACATATGCACATTTTTTTTCCGTGTTCAGAGCCCTTCAAGCCCACAGGAAATGGGCGTTCTTGATCGGCATGAAAGCCCCTGATTCTCTGCTGGGTGGGATTTCAGGCAGCATGCTCCTTCATGCCTTTCACGGAGAAGGGAATTGTCATCCTTCCTGTTAATCCTATTACTTGTTCACTGGATCATGACGCCCTTTTATGGGGACAAGTCATTTTTTAGAGGAAAAAGGAGAAGTGTATTATTCATAAATAGCTGTCCAAATAGCATCATTTCCACATTCCTCCTTCCCAACAAAGTGCCTCCGGTAACTTTTGTGCCTGGTGATCTCATTCAGAATTCCAAAGGTANTTTTCAACACAGAATTGTATGTTGTATGTATGCCAGATTGTCAAGATATTTTCAGCCATGCAAAAAAAAAAAAATAAAAAAGAATGCCTGCCATGCACTCTATCTCAGGAAGTTGTTGAAAAAAAATGTGTTGTATCAATATGTGAGAGAAAACCAAGAAAGAAGACAAAATGGGATGTGAGAAATAGAGGAGATAGCAAAAGAGACAAGCAAAAAATTCCTTATGACGATGTTATAAAGAGTTTGTTCGATGACAGCTATTCAGCAGGGTTAGAGAGCTACTTTCCAGGTGGTTGGAAGGGAGATATTTCTTTAAGAAGATGATTTGGATATGAATTTAATTTGCGTGAAGATATTGAGAGGCAGAATAGTGATGAAAAAGAGCTATATTCCCATAGGGAGAAGTTGAGAGAGAATTTTTAAAACCAAAAAGAGAAAAAGAACTAGCAATATGTACTTGCTGTTTAGTGGTTTTGATGTCATTACTTAAGTAAGCAATTTTGAGTGGAAAATATTTGCCTCTAAGGAGCAGAGAATAAGGGTAACAGGAGAGAATAGCTATAAGACTGCATATTATTATCAGGGTAACACTAACTGCTGAAACAAATAAACCCCCAAATTTATAATGGCCTCAAACATAATGCAAATTTATTTCTTACTCATTTAACAGCCCAAAGTGAGTGCTCTTGTGTGGTGGATAC
>NW_007726237.1:916789-940264 GCF_000696425.1 Galeopterus variegatus
TCAACCTTGGAGGTAATGAGTTCTCTGGAGAACCAAGTTATTTAGGCATTTAACTGGAATAGCGATTGAGGACTGATTCAAGTATTAGGCTAATGTGCTGGGTTAGATGACCATGGTCCTGGTCCTCAGTGGTGCTTGTCTGCCTTACAGTCCTCCTTTTTTTACTAGCAACAAACCCAGTCTCCTTGGTGATAGGGTTTTAGCCAGAACCTAGTCTTAGCTGAATAGAAAATCTGTACCCCTTCTCTTTAGCTCTGTATCACCATTAGTAAAATGAGGATAGGTGTGTCTACTTCATGGGGTTGTGGCAGATTAAAGATGGCCTCAAATATCGGAAGAGTTTTATCCCACATTTTTGGAGGATTCAGATGCCATGTGTTTCTTGAAGAGATTCTGAAAAACATTTTCCTACAAATGCATTAACGTGTTTGCTTTAGTTTGCTGTCTTTCGTAAGTGACTGAGAGATTTGGTGGGGGAGAGCCTGGATTTATTGATAAGGAACAAAATTAAGGGAGATTCTGCCTGGGGAATCAACAGAAGACACATATGCACATTTTTTTCCGTGTTCAGAGCCCTTCAAGCCCACAGGAAATGGGCGTTCTTGATCGGCATGAAAACCCCTGATTCTCTGCTGGGTGGGATTTCAGGCAGCATTGAACAAAATTAAGGGAGATTCTGCCTGGGGAATCAACAGAAGACACATATGCACATTTTTTTTCCGTGTTCAGAGCCCTTCAAGCCCACAGGAAATGGGCGTTCTTGATCGGCATGAAAGCCCCTGATTCTCTGCTGGGTGGGATTTCAGGCAGCATGCTCCTTCATGCCTTTCACGGAGAAGGGAATTGTCATCCTTCCTGTTAATCCTATTACTTGTTCACTGGATCATGACGCCCTTTTATGGGGACAAGTCATTTTTTAGAGGAAAAAGGAGAAGTGTATTATTCATAAATAGCTGTCCAAATAGCATCATTTCCACATTCCTCCTTCCCAACAAAGTGCCTCCGGTAACTTTTGTGCCTGGTGATCTCATTCAGAATTCCAAAGGTAGGGCTGACTGGCAGGGGGAAGTAATACTATTAAGACATGGCTTGATCTAAGATTGGGCATTTTACTTGGTCCAATAAGACTGAAGGGAAGATCATTTACTCCATACTCCATAATTGTGGGACTTTTTTTTTTTCACTTCCAATTTTTGGCTGCTTGATGTGAGTGAAGAAGCAGATCAGCCAAATTGTTATAGGTTTCCTGAAGTACAACCCCCCTGAGGAGTAAGCCCAGGCTGTAACAGAGATGGGATACTCATAACACTACTGAGCTTTGGAATTGACAAACCTGAATTGGATTGCCCTAATACAAGACTTATATTTAAAATTCATTTCATAATCTTTAAGGCAATTAGAGAAGGCTTTTCTGATACTTGTATCGAACATCTTCCTAAATAGGGAAAAAGTGATATTTGAATGCTAAGAAGTCTTTCCTTACTTCCAGCAACTAAATGTTAATACGGAGGACAAAAAGTAAAAGAAAATACAAGGAACCAGGATGACAGAAGGGAGGACAGGGAAAAGAAAATTGAAAGGTCACAGAAAACGAAGACCAGCAGAGCTCAACAAAAACTATATTGAATTTACGATTTCCCCATGAGATGTTTTAAATCTAGCTAGTTCTAGACTAGAGGGCTGCTTCTTTTATTCAATATATGTTTTTTTAAAAGTCTTTACCATATACTAAGCCAATGGAAATACAAAAATTTAATAAGATACAGCCTTGGACATTTAGAAATTCACAATATTAAATGTCCACAATAATATTTAAAATTTTAATAGTTCACTCCAATTATATTACCTCATTTAATCCTTAGAGTAACCCTGTGGACATGTACATATGTCCTCATTTCATAGAAAGGAATCAGATACTCAGTTCCCCATAGTCAAATAATAAGCAAGCTGTAAAGCTAGGGTTCCAATTCCAGTCCACCTGATTTCTATTAATCCAGCCTTATTTCTTACACTGTACTATCCTCCTTGAAGAATACAAGATTAACATTCATCATTTCTGACCATTTTAGATATTGTAGTCCCAATTGGTAGAGGAAATTTTTAGATAATACAGTCCTAGTAGGACACTCCTAAGACCCAAAGCTCTGAGTAACGTAAGGAGAGGGACTGATGGACAGCACAAAGTTGGTCATTTGTTAGATGGCTGGAAATGATTTAAAATATGGTCTTCAGCCACAGAACTGAAAGAGAGATAATGGCTTAAATTGAGATTGAATCCCTTAGGTCCAGTTTCTAATGGCCTAGCAGGGGACCAGAACCAGCACCTCCTACTGCCTGGAAAAGGACCAGAACAAATCCTTTGCTTCATGATGGTGGCTTATCTTTTCTGAGTAGTGGTGGAAGACACATTTTTGAATCTTAATTTCTAAGAGTTGTTAGTGTACTAAGTATCAGCGAGCTTTACTGTTTGTAAGGAAGACTACAAGGAATCTGTGCTAATTGCAACATGATTAGCTAGATAATCTTGGCAGGGCAAGGGAATGAGTTAATAGTGAAGGACAGCGGGCAAAGGTTCTGTGGAACACCATTAGCAGACATTATTAGTGGATCATTTGTGATTTTGTCTTACATGGCTCCATTCATCTGTCATGTCCCAGATGAAGGCTTTTCTATGCTGATCATTGTATGTAGGTTAATGTCTAAGATACATAAAGAGCTATTTACAGCTCTAGCTGTATGATCTGACTCATGTCAAACATTCTGTTTATTCTCACCACCTCTTTCTAGAGTTATATATAGTTCTCTAAGTTTACCTCACTCTCTTATATCTCAAGGCTTTCGTTGTTTCTATTTTATCTGGTGGGAACGTTCTCTCTCCATCTCTTGGAAATGTAACTACTAATATGCCCTTTAATTCCCATTCATTCAGATCATAGTAATACCCCACTTCTGAATTTCCTTGTTGCCAATCTTATTAAAATTGTATTTAAACTTACTTATTAGAATTTCCCACCAGCCTGGATGATTCCGGAAGGTAGAAATATGTGTTGTTCACAGTTGTATTTCTAGTACTTGGTATGTCACAGTCACTAAATAGTTATTTGTTGGCTGAATGCTGAGTGAGTTAACACAGTCTTCTGCATGTTTATGCACTCACCTTCTCACAAATAGCTTAATTGTTTAGAAAAAGAGTTTCCTGAACTGGGTTACAGATTTGAGTTCATATCATTCAAGAAATTTTCTTGCATTAGAAGTGTATGATTCAATGCATTATTGATAAAAAATTAAGTTGCATTCATCTTACAGTCAAAGATGGCAGACTGAGTACATATATTTCTATTTGACCCACTCCCTAAGCCCCACAAAAAAATGACAGAAATGTTTTAAGGCATGAAACATCAAGGAATAAAATAGAAGATGAGGCAAAAAAAGATTTTGGAACTGGAAGCAAATGGGCAACTGAACACCAACTTAGGAGAATGAAGAAAACTGAATTCTGTGCTTGAAGTGAGAAAGTCAAGAAGAAACATCATGTCCTTGGGGAAAACAAGCACCATGGAAGTGGGGATTAACATGGGTAGGTTAAACCTATGTAGGTTGTTTGAAGATTTCTTTAGAAAGGAATAAGACCCCCCAAATAACCTACCTGACTTTGTACAGTCACACTGCTGACTCCCCTCAACCTGGGTTGATGACTAGGAGTTAATTTTCAAAAGATAGTGAAATAAATAGTCTCTATATTGAGAATTCCAGACATATTTGAGGGGAGAAATCCACGTCTAAAAAAAAAGAAAGAAAGAAAACGGGAGAGAGATAATTAAGTGAAAGTTTTGCAGTGAATATTGAATTTTCCCATTCCAGTCTTCTCCTATGTGGCTGTGGCATGTTTCCAGACAGGGTACAAAAGAAATCCTTCTCTATGATATCTGAACAACAGGAGCTTAATGACCTAAAGCTACTGACATTAAAGATTGCCGAAGGAAACAGCCCATCTAGATAATGTTCTCGTTAGGACCATAGGAAACAGTTTCAATCAGTTGCATAGAGTTTCTAATCAACTCCTTATTCCTCACTCTTTAATATAAGCAAAAAAAAAAAAAGGATTACTAGACATTTGAAGCAGGTATTGGCTATGGAAAACAGAGACCAGAAACAAACAAATAACTTTTCTCAACTTTAGTTTCTTAAGGCTTACATAATCTGAATAGTTTCTATCATTAGTATTCTCAGAAAAATAGTAGATTGTATCTGCAAAACAAGAACAGAAAGCTACATAAAGGAAAATGCAAAGAATATAAATAGTTCTTAGTGGCAGAAAAATATATAAACAAAAAATAATAAGACATTCAGAATATAATGTTAAGTAAATCTCTTAGAGAGCAAAACGTAAGAAAAATAGTAGAGAATAAAAGGTAAAAAAAAAAAAAAAAAAACCTGGAAAATTAAAGGACCAGTTCAGGATATATACTGTCCGAATAGTAAGTAAGTGGTTTAGAAAAAAGAAACAAGAGAAAATGCAGGGATGATATTCCCAAAGATATAATGCAAATGTTGTTATTGTTGTTTTCTCCAGAACTAAGGGACACAATTATCCAGATGAGCCCATTAAGTGGATGAAAGCAAACCCTTACAAAGTACGTTATTGAAATTTGAAGACATGGATGATACCAAAAAAAAAAGTTCTAGAAATTTCCAGATATGGAGAAAAATTATTCATATTAAGAATTAGGAATAATAATGACTTAGGAATTCTCTGCTTTATAGCAACCCCAGAAGCTAGAACACAAAAGAGAAATATCTTCACAATCCTGAGGAATTTTTTTTTCAACACAGAATTGTATGTTGTATGTATGCCAGATTGTCAAGATATTTTCAGCCATGCAAAAAAAAAAAAATAAAAAAGAATGCCTGCCATGCACTCTATCTCAGGAAGTTGTTGAAAAAAAATGTGTTGTATCAATATGTGAGAGAAAACCAAGAAAGAAGACAAAATGGGATGTGAGAAATAGAGGAGATAGCAAAAGAGACAAGCAAAAAATTCCTTATGACGATGTTATAAAGAGTTTGTTCGATGACAGCTATTCAGCAGGGTTAGAGAGCTACTTTCCAGTGTGAGAAATAGAGGAGATAGCAAAAGAGACAAGCAAAAAATTCCTTATGATGATGTTATAAAGAGTTTGTTCGATGACAGCTATTCAGCAGGGTTAGAGAGCTACTTTCCAGGTGGTTGGAAGGGAGATATTTCTTTAAGAAGATGATTTGGATATGAATTTAATTTGCGTGAAGATATTGAGAGGCAGAATAGTGATGAAAAAGAGCTATATTCCCATAGGGAGAAGTCGAGAGAGAATCTTTAAAACCAAAAAGAGAAAAAGAACTAGCAATATGTACTTGCTGTTTTAGTGATTTTGATGTCATTACTTAAGTAAGCAATTTTGAGTGGAAAATATTTGCCTCTAAGGAGCAGAGAATAAGGGTAACAGGAGAGAATAGCTATAAGACTGCATATTATTATCAGGGTAACACTAACTGCTGAAACAAATAAACCCCCAAATTTATAATGGCCTCAAACATAATGCAAATTTATTTCTTACTCATTTAACAGCCCAAAGTGAGTGCTCTTGTGTGGTGGATACAGCTGTCTTCCATGTGCTCAGCCAGGAAGAAGAAACTCTATCTTCTTCAATTTGACCTCGAAGGTCACCTTGACCATCAAGGTGAACAAAGAAGATGAACACCTTGACCTTGTTCACCTTGACCTCAAAGATTAACAGAGAGGATGGAGGATACACATGGGACATTTTCAAGGGCAGGACAGAGAGTCACACCACTTCTGCCCCAGTTGCATCGGTGGAACTCAGTCACTCAGCCACTCCTGACAGACACAGAGATTGGGAAGTGTAGCCTACCTGAGGATCAACAAAAATTTGGAGGACACCGATTTTGGTGAAGTTAACATTCCTGCCACAACTTCTAAAATTATTTGACTCTTTAAACTAAGTGCATGAACTACTTGATGTTGTAATTGTGGTTTTGTTCTAAAATGATAAGAGGAAACATACCAAGTGGGAATCATCAAAATTTAACAATGGTTGAAGTATGATAATATTTTTTTATCTGGCTTTTTTTTTAATTAAAAAACTTCATTGAAGACACAGAATACTTCTTGTCTTGATTCACCTTGCTCCATGCTTCCTATAAGGGAAAGTCAAATGACTCTTCCTATGAAGACAAACTGGAAATTAAATAGTATAATCCTAAAATAATGGCAGGGAAGATGACACTGTCCCTGCCTTAGAGATGAAGCAACTGGATTTTTGAGCAACCAAGTATTGAACACAAAGTTGGTTATTCACTCATTCATTCCACTAATACAAGGGTACTTCAGAAAGGTCATGGAAGGATCGTATTATCTTTTACTCTATTTTTCCATGACCTTTTTGAAGTACCCTCATATGTATTAGAGCTTCTATGTGGGCTTGTCACTGTCTATGTGCAAGTGATATGGCAGCACGCTTCAGACATGCTCTCCATTCACACAGAGCATCAATGCAGAGGAGGCTGCAAAGTGGCAGGAGACACTAACCTGGGTCTTCAGTTTTGGAGTTCAGAAGATCCCAACAGCTCATGCCTTCCAGCTATTATACTTTTCATATATCACGTCTCATCTGTTGCACTGAAATAAACTCCCTTCTGCTATACAGTCAGATGACTTCTCCTATTTATGGAGTCAACAAAAGATGCAAATTTTCTTTGGGAAAATCTCTGTGACTCAAAAATCACACCTCCTTTCCCCTTAACAGCTTTTGAGAGATGCTTCAGACCAATGTGCAAAGGAAGATGTGCACATTTCCTTTATGGGTCTCCATTCTTTTCTCCCAGCTATGAGAGAAGTGCTTCTGACAGCCACCTTTTCTGGCTGCCTTGGATATTTGTTAGGAATCCTCTCCTATTCAGACAGACTGGGGGTGGCCTTGTTTCCTGAATTGCCATGTCTGTAAGATATTCATCCGGCTGCCTGAAAATCATCTCTGCTTCCTTCATTCAGAAAAACACCACTACCTGGCTTTACACACTTGCACTTAAATGACGTATGCTTACTTGATGCTAGATTTAGTGAATGAGGATGTTTGTAGAAGAACTCTAAGCTTGCACTGGACATGAAGTCAGTTACGGGGAACATGTAGAAGAGTTTTTCTAGAGATAATCATACAATTTATTCTCTAAACTGGAATATTTTGAGTAAGAGGTGATGCTGTTAACAGTGATGCTGAGACAACAGGTATAAACAGCATTCTGGACAAAAAGGAAATGTGAGCATTCAAGATTGATTTCACTTTCCTTGTCCATTGATGCACAAATGGATAAACAAGGTGTGGTATAGACATAAATGGAATATTCTTCAGCCTTAAAAAGGGAGGTGATTCTGACACATGCTAGAACATGGATGAAACTTGAAGACATGCTAAATGGAATAAATCAGTCACACACAAAAAATACTGTATGATTTCACTTATATGAGGTACCTAGAGTAGCCAAATTCATACATACAGAAAACAGAATGGTGATTGCCAAGGGCTGAGGGGAGGAGAGAATGGGAAATGATTGTTTAATGACTCAGTGTTTCAGAGATAAAAAAGTTCTGGAGATGGATGGTGGTGAAGGCTACACAACATTGTGAATATATTTAATGCCACTAAACTGTACACTTAAAATGGTTTAAGTGATAAATTTTATGTTATATGTATATTCAACCACAATAAAACTTGATTGATCTCATTTTCGTTATTTGGAAAATGATAAAACTTAGAAAGAGCATCCCTAGAGACCATTGTCCAAGTGAGAACACATTAAGATCCCAATTGAGAGTCATTAAAGTTGAGATGCACTTAAATCATGCAGGGTTCCTCTCTGTGTTATAACCACTTGGGAAAAGACATGAATAGCCAAATGGAATTGACTCCTGGCAAAGCTGATCAGAGAACTCAGCAAACCTTCCCACCTCCATCCTCAATCTAGGCTGGAGTACAGCTCAGACTTAAGCAATGGTGGCAGGCAAAGAATTTGGAACTAAGAGAACAATGACCTTCTGGCTCCTAAGAAGCAAATTCTGCTTGATTGACTATGACATGAGCAAGGCAAACTATCTCTTCCTAAGAATACAAGGCCCAAGAAGTCAAGAGATAAAAAGAACAAGGGACCCAGAGGGAGATGACATACATTGTCTGAGGTTCAGACAGCAGTTCTTCTTGGCCTTGTATTAAAGCCTCACAGATGTTAGGTTTTCCCCAGACTCAGTAATCACACAAGAAGCCCCCACACCCCACACTCAATGAGGAGGAAAACATAAAGGGATTGAAGGATGAACTGAAAATACAGATTCCATTTTACCCAGACTCAGTAATCACACAAGAAGCCCCCACATCCCACACTCAATGAGGAGGAAAACATAAAGGGATTGAAGGATGAACTGAAAATACAGATTCCCCTCCAACAAAAACAACTTCTAACCTTTGCATTTCCTGCAGCTTCTCAGATGCACAACAAACCTTTTCCTTCCTGTGAATATATGATGCCAGGAAACACTGGATTTTCTCCCTTACCTTGTGGCCCATCATCTTCTGTGTATATCAGGCTATTTCCCATGTTTACTTCAAAGGCTGTCCTCATAAGTGAGACCATTTGGAGCACACATTATGAAGGAGGGGAGGTTATGGCCCTTGCATCTAAGTTGAGTAGTTCAGGCACAGTCTCAATCCTGCAGACCACTTTCCCTTATTTTACCCAACATTGTCAATTAACTGATTCCTATGTCTATGAGCTAACACATCCCTGAGCCCCACCTACGACAAAATCCTAAAGAGAATGCCAAATATTGGCTGGCTGCTGAGTCCTTCATTCCCCACAGTCCACACTGCACACCCTGGAGATTCATAAATGCCTGTGCTCCTGGTGCATTTATTAAGTCTCTGTACCTGCCTAGGGCATGTCCAGATCCCTTCCTTAAAGGAACCTATTATTTAATAACAATGTATAGATTCTACCTCTGCTTGTGGCAGAGATGCTTCCTCACACACCCCAGGGCCCCCAGGGAGGGAAGATTTTCAAGAAGATTAGGAGATGAATGTGTTCTGAAAGACAGCACACAGTTAACCTTGACTGCAAATTGGGCATTTTATTGCATTTGTCTGATGGATAATCACAGATAAAGACTTTGATCTTTATCCCCATGGCAGCAATAAGAAAAAAGCAGGAACTCTGCGTACTATCTTTTATTTCTTTTCTCTGCAGTTCCGGGAAAACAGAGCCCCTTAAAATGCTCAGAAGAGGCTCTCTGTGTTGTGTTCTTAAACATCAAATCAAGTGTTGCTGTGTGTCACTGTGTGTCGCTGCTCTGCTATTGTCCCCCACCAAGACCATGACAAAAAGGAGAAAGGGGAGGAAGTGTGAAACTCTCCTCCCGCAACAGAAAAAAGACTAATGAACAGGGAAGAGAGAGAATGTTGAAGGGGAGGGAAAGGGAAGGCTGCAGGACTAACCTCGGAGTGTTAGGAAAGGGTGAACGAATAGAAGTGATCAGATCGGGCTCTACTCCTCAGACACAGGATTCCGGGCGCCCAGGGCCTGGGCTGGCAACACCAGGGCTCTTTAATATTCAGGAAGGTTCTTCCTGAGATCAAACTGAGTGAAACATTCTGCAGTCAAACTTGAGAAGTGGATTAAAAAAAAAAAAATCAGCACGTGGCATGTGGAGAGGCAGTGGCAGATTTCAGGGAGTTTGGTGTAAAGATGAAGCTCCTTTTATCCTGTGACTCCACTAGTTATTGAATCGTTATGATTCGTGATAATGTCCATATGTTCATCAAGAGCAGAAAGACAATTTTTATTATAAAATGAAGACTGGATGTTAACTCACTGATTACAACAGAGACGGTCGAAGACCACATCCTTCAAGACCTGCGATGAAGTCCGGAATGCTAGAGTGATGTGTGCAGGTAGTGACCATGCATGCAGGTGTACAGGCGCACAGGGCCCACCACCCTGGGTGGAGGGTTAGGTGCCGGGGCACTGGCGTCTGACCCTGTATTGACAGAGACTTAAAGGGAGTCATTATTTACCATTATATCCAAAGGGGATTAAATACAGGATCATTTCATTGTTATGTTAATTTGTAAGGTAGTTCATGTGTTTAGTTTGGGTTTAATACTTTTTAAGTTTTAATTCTCTGTCTTTATGTTTTAATATAACCTTAATATTGTAACTAGTCCAGACCTCACTTACTCTGAGTGTGCGTGTGTGTGTGTGTGTGTGTGTGTGTGTGTGTGTGTGTGTGTAGAACAGAGCAGCACGAGGGTCTTAAGTGAAACTTAATTCTGTGTCTTTATGTTTTAATATAACCTTAATATTGTAACTAGTCCAGACCTCTCTTACTCTGAGTGTGCGTGTGCGTGTGTGTGTGTGTGTGTGTGTGTGTGTGTAGAACAGAGCAGCACGAGGGTCTTAAGTGAAAGGAATCCTGTGTTGAAAATTAAATTACACAGAATGTAGTAAGAATTTCCATTTTCATCCATCAACCCTTTATTTATTTATTGTTGAATGACAGCACAGTTCTCATAGCAATTAATTCTGTAGCTAGCCTGTGGAACTGCAGATACTCCAAATACAATTTGTAGCAGTAGTTAAAGCTTCTGGAAAGAAAACAAACCTCTAAGGTTGTCTCAGAATCAGGTACATCCTCTACAATGATTTTGAATGACACATGTAAAAGAATGACCCCTAGTGGTAATACGCCAAATCTACAGTGTTTAATTAAAAACCAGCTCTTAATGGGATGGGGTGGGAATGTATTCAAACAGATAAAAAGCAATGTGAAGCTTCCTAGTAGAGAGCACACAGCTGCCCAGCTTTCTCTCTTATAACTTAGCAGTTATGCTGAAGAGACTTCAAAGTTTCCATTTATCATAGAAGCCTAGAATTGACCAGGGGCTTGCAAGGAAATTTTTTTTTTCTTTTTGCATAGTAATAAACTCCTTGAGGAATAATTTTCCCGTGTGCCTAATTTAGGGAAAGAGAGTGAGAGCAGAGCACATTACTCTACTTCTCAATATAAAAATAAAATATGGAAAATCCTTCCTCTCACAGCCCCCTCACAGCTAAGATCTAAGCTCATGAACTAAGAGTGAGTAGTTGTTACCTTTCTCCCCAGGACTTAGAATGTGGAATGGGGGAGACAGAGACATATAGTGGCAGCGGGGGCATGCCCATAGGTGGTGTCCAGGAGCAGAGATGTTGTCTAGCAGACATGGTTGTGTACAGTACCTTTAGCACATTGTGTGTCATGTCCTGGCCAGCTTATTTCATCCAATACTTTATAGTTCAATCCCCTTTCCAAGCTTGGTCCTACAGTCTCTCAAATTTTATAACATCATAGTAATCCTAAGGCTTAGATAACCAAAGTTTGTTTCTCTTGCTTGCAACCAATAATCCTAATGGACACCAATCTACTTCACCACTGGGAAACACCTCCCTGTTATATATATTCCCATGATACCTGGTGCTGCCTTCTTCTGCAATTCTATTTAGTATAAGCTAAATGTCTTCTTAATGCAGTCATCTCTTTATTAACGCTCCTACAGAAAAAGAAAAACATCTACAGAAGGTTGAATAACTAGAAGACAATTGCACAGATATTTTAATTAACTTGATGTGGGGTGTGTTGTTATTGTCTTTTGTATTCCACTTTGAGGTGGGATAGGCAAAGACAACAAAAATGGGTTACATTGAAGACTGGGTTAAAAATAATAACCTGAGATTTCTGGCAGTGGGTTATATTTTTTCTATATAGTAACTGATTTTAATCATGGGCTCCTTGGGATTTCAGGTTAATGAAAAGACAAAAGAAGCCTGTCTTTCTCATAGCGTGTTATGAAAATCTGCTGGCCTTATGGTGCCTCCTAGCATCATGAAAGAAGGCAATGTAATGGACTTAGTCCAGTTCAAAGGCATACAGTATCTCATTATTCTGACCTCGAAGGGATTTCTGTAATCTCCCAGTTCTCTAACCAAGCACCTTCACCTACCTTCCTTATTGCTATAGCATCCCGCATCTCATAGCCAAGGGCATTAAAAGGAAAGACACAAAAGGAAAACTTTGTCTATTTTTCTCCCGATATACATCTCCAATATTACTCTTTCTTGTGCAATACAAGCTTTAAACTTTTCAGATTCTTCTGGATATCTATACTATCTTGGAGAAAGGTGGCCTACTAAATCAATAGTAGTTTCCTCTTAGCTTTCCCATACAAACATAAGACTGGACCAGTGTTATTTAAATCCTCTATAGCAAATAGAATACAAATGAAGCACAGCTGCAATACAACCTTTAAACTTTTCAGATTCTTCTGGATATCTATACTATCTTGGAGAAAGGTGGCCTATCTAAATCAATAGTAGTTTCCTCTTAGCTTTCCCATACAAAAATAAGACTGGACCAGTGTTATTTAAATCCTCTATAGCAAATAGAATACAAATGAAGCACAGCATTACAGTGAGGACTCATGGATAAGATGATTCAAAAATTGCACTGGGAAGTTAGAGGTGCCACACACCAACAGAGAGTTCAGGCCAAGAGAAAGGTGGGTTCTGACCAGTTAACAACCCTTATTCCTATAAACTGGATTCTCAGCATAGGTCATTCCAATTCAATTTGATTCGCTTTCTTTTTTTAACCTGAATAAAAGAGTATATATTTCTATCCAGAATGATACCTGTTTAACACCTTTAATTTCTATTATACAAAGAGAATTTTCACTTTGAAAATCAACAATAGCCAATGGGTGAAAGGATACAAAATAGCCGATATGTAGGATGAACACATCTAAACATCTAAATGTACGACATGAAGACTGTTGTTAAAATTATATCATATTAGGGATTTTTGTTAAATAACTAGATTTTAGCTACTCTTGTCACACAAAAAGTAACTATGTGTTAATTTCTTTCACTATAGTAACCATTTTACTATCTATATGTATTTCATAACATCATGCTGTAAGCTTTAAATAAATACAATATCATTTATCTTAAAAAAAGAAAATCAACAATATTCAGAAGTGTTGCAAAGCTCCATTTTGTGCACAGTAGCATATTTACTACCCCAAGAAATAAGCTTAAATATTGTAAGTTTTATGATGTTTTACAGCAAGAACAGGTTTTAAGATACTTCTGTTAACCAGAAAATAAGCATAAACACAAGTTATTTGCCTGATTCCTCAGATTTACCAGTATTTCCATGTATTCCCTCCTACAATTATATAAACATGAATTGGACAGGCTCCAAACATCTCCCTTTGAATAGGCAGTGTATTAATTGCTTTTAAAATGCAGTGTTTATTGGAGATAACCATGGATCTTCTATAAAGCTATAAACCATTTATACAATGCATTCAGAAGCAGTCAATTGTCTCATTGAATAAATGTGAAGAATCTTTTCTTAGCAAGGTCTTTCTACACATGCATCAGAAATACAAAATATTATGCCACAGTGAATTTTATAGAAGTTAGAATCAATTAGATTAGTTTGGAAGAAAAGTTGCCAGCAAACAAAATGGTCTTATAAGTAGGAAAAAAAAAAGCACTGGGAACGTTGAAAGGTATTTCAAGAAATCAAAATATTAATCTGTAGAAAGTAAGAAGGATGCAAAGTAAACATGAATGGTTCCTTAGTTGCGGGCCCATGTCCTTCTATTGCAGTACTCCAAAAACATACATAAATACACATTCACAAGCAATACTTACCTTCATGTTGGGCGATCATGATCAAGTACACACATTCCACACACACACACACACACACACACACCCCTTACCCTTAAATTAGGTTGTACCCTGATATTTTCTACATAATCTTTGCGCTTTTGTTATTATTGAGAAATAATTTACACAGAGAAAAATGTATAAACTTTTAGTGTACAATTAAATCAGTACGTAGACACATAGGTAGCCATCACCTAAATCAAGAACAGAACATTTCCAACACTACAGAATTCTCCTTGTACCTCTTTTCAGTCAGCCCTCTCCTCCACTCAGGCAACTACTCTTCTGATTTCTTCTATCAGAGATTATTTGTGCCTGTTCATAAGCATTATATAAATGCAATCATACAGAATGGACTCATTTGTGTTACTCAGTTCATTCCACTAAATTCATTTTATAGCTCACTAATGGGTTGCAACCCAGTTTTTTTTTTTTTTAATGCTGTAATGTACACCATAAACTGGTGTGCATCAGATTGGCTTGGTAGGTTTAAAAAACAAATTCTCAGGCCTCACTCCCAGAGATTCTGATTAAAATGTAGATTTCTGGGCCCACCCTGGACCAACTAAATCTTACATTCTAGTGTGGTTCTGATGCAGCTGGTTGAAGGACTGCACTCTAATATGGTTTACAGCTGGGTTTCTCGATCACTGTAAACCATACTTTCACCATGTCACCACCTCTATCCCATCCAAGAAAATACAATGAGTCCTTGTTTACTACCTACTGAATCAAGCCAAAGTCCCCTTGTCTGACATGTAAAGCCCTTCATCAAAGGGTCTTGCTTTCCTTGCTGACACACCTTCCTACTACACAGCAACAAGAACCTCTATGGTTGTCAGTCCCTTTAGTGACCCCCACTGCCCACTCATCCCTCTTCTGCAGAATAGGATGCTAAATTTCTACTGCATCAAGAACCTATCAATGCTTGTTAGATTGAATAACAGCCTCAGATTTATATTCCCAGGAAATAGTGTTGGTGATGGGTGGATCGGAGAATAATAGTCAAGTCTGTAAGGCATCACAGCTTCCTTCAGGTGGATTGATTGACTTGTGTCATTAATTCTCTCCCATGAAACTGTGTTCTGCGCTATTTCTCTGTTAAAGAGAGCATACTTTGACTCTACCCCTCTGCTAGAACATTGGTACTATGTGGTCTCCTGAGTACATTTGGAAACAGATTGGTCTCATTTCTCTTTACGCTTTCTTACTCTGCAAATAAGAGAAGGCCCCTTGAGTATGGCTGAAACAAAAGCTGAAGAAATATATCCCTAGGAGTATGAAAAAAGAGGCTGGGGATGCTAAAGAAAAACTGTATCCCTGAAGTCATGTGATTAAGTAGGTGACAGGAGATGGGATCTGGAGCACAGGGGAGATGCTGGCTTTCAGAGCCTGGAGAGCTCACCTATAGGACCGGGAAGGAAAGGTGAGTGCACAGATGCTGATGCTGTACAGATGCCAGGGGAGCCTGCAGAAGTTTTCTTCTAATTACTTCTATTTCCTCTACTATATAGAAATTAAGGTCATCAGCTGAGATTAAAAATGAGGATGGAGGTATTGGAGGAGCAAAGGCTGATGCTGTACAGATGCCAGGGGAGCCTGCAGAAGTTTTCTTCTAATTACTTCTATTTCCTCTACGATATAGAAATTAAGGTCATCAGCTGAGATTAAAAATGAGGATGGAGGTATTGGAGGAGCAAAAGGAGAAGGCGTAAGACCTCTAGAAGAATTGGAGAGTGAAAGGACAACAGAAGAGCAGTAGGATTTCTAGGCAGCATGAAGGCCCATAGGAGGGTGGAGGCAGGAGTGTGAGATGAGCATGGTCCCCACTGTTGGGCACATCCATGTGAGTTCATCTTTATTATCCCATCTTGCAGATGAAATAGACCCAGTGACATGATACGAGCTACCAGAGGACACATAATCAGCATCTGAGATATTCCAGGTCCTACTTCACTGCCCATGTGCCCTTTTGCCTTGTCCTCAGCGCCACTTGTGTTGGTTCTGTTTCTCTAAGGAGGTGTAAAACCCCTCCAGGACAGTGGCCTATCTCCTATGCCACTTGAGGTTTTCCCAGGACCTCACAATGTAAAGGATATAAACACCTTAATTCTATCATTTATGTCTTTAGCAAGTATTTATTTTGTGGCTATAAAAGTTGTGGCAGATGGAAAAGCTTATCAGATCGTATTCCCTGGTGGAATGCTACAAAGTAACTACTCCCTAATTAGGGAGAAAATCAATTTAGGAAAAGGACAATCAATATAAATAAAAGACAACAAGAGTGATCACCCCTTTCCCACCTCTAAGATTTTGCACCCATGAGATTTCACGTAAGATGAGAGTCCCCCTCTTTTAGATAGAAATAGCAGTGGAGAATTATTTTATGAAACTTGTAATTATAAACATTGTAGCTGTGAAGGACTTTTTGATTTCCTCATGCAGGAAACAGGTTTAAAGATTTCATAGATGTGGTTAGTTGTCATTATAGTAAATAGCATTAGAACCTGTATCTCCTGATTCTCAGTCCAGTTTTCTTTCTACAATATAAAAGAGATGGACCAGAAACTAGATTTTCTCCTTATGTCCCATTAGGTAGCCAGATTGCTTAGGTCTTTCCTTTTCAGGCTTGGGCTTAAGGGGCTGGATTAATAAAATGCATTTTTGAACTCTCACAAGAGGAAACATTTAACTTTGGCACAGCAAATCTCAACAATTGAACTCTAGAGCAGCTGTTTTTAATGGATGGTTTCTCAGGGCCCTCCAGGTCGCAGATGTACAAGACCCTCATAATATTAATGTTGACAGTGAAACAAGAGGAATGAAGAGAAGGAAGAGGCGGAGGAGGAAGGGGTGAGGAAGAGAACAAACAGGAGGCAGTAGTGATCAAACTTTTCTTTTTTATGAATAAATAATTTACTCATAGGATTAAATAAAAACCAGATATGTCCTTACTTGCATCTCAAAAGAAAGTCAGAACAGGTTTTTTCATTCATTCTGACCAGGTTTATTTTAAAATTGATCAAAATATATTTTTAAAACACCTACTAATTCAAGTAACAGGGATACACCTGTGACTACATAAGAATGAGTTTCCATATTCCCTAGTAGCTAAAAGCATTGGCCTGGGAATAAACACACTTGGTGCTGAGCTCCGTGCCACCATTTTCTTGTTCTGTGATCCCAGGCTTTTCCAAGGTAAGTTTCATTGTCTGTGAAATAAAGATAATAATATTGCAGTGGCCATTAGTTCTGTTCACTAAATATTTCTGATTTCCTCACCTTGTAGGTACATGGTAGTCTGCACTTCCTTGCCCCTTTGAAGTCATGTGTGGTCCTGTGACCTGCTTTACCAATAAACTGTAAGTTGCAGGAGCTTTAAGCACCTACGCAAGATTTGCCTCGCTGTCTTGTTCTCTAACACACCTACCAGTGATCTTTGAAATGGTGGCTGCTCCATTAGTTTAGGTCCCTGAGTAAGAATGACGGCAAAGGCCATGTCTATACAGCACAAGTGAGAAATAATCCCTGTTTGTTTAAAGTCACTGAGACTGTCTTGTTCTCTAACACACCTACCAGTGATCTTTGAAATGGTGGCTGCTCCATTAGTTTAGGTCCCTGAGTAAGAATGACAGCAAAGGCCATGTCTATACAGCACAAGTGAGAAATAATCCCTGTTTGTTTAAAGTCACTGAGGGGTGTGTGTGTGTGTGTGTGTGTGTGTGTGTGTGTGTGTGTGTGTGTGTGTGTGTGTGTTTTAACCATAGCATAATTTATTTAATTCTCATGTCTTCCATATAAAGTAGCATTATGGACTGAATTATGTTTCCTCAAAATTTATATGTTGAATCCCTAACTCAGACCTCAAAATGTGATCATATGTGGAGATAGGTAATTAAGGTAATCAATGAGGTAATTAAGTTAAAATAAGGTTGTCATGGTGTGTCCTAATCCAGTATGACTGGTGTTCTCATAATAAGAGGAGACTAGGACACACCAAGGATGCGTGTGCACAGAGGAACGACATGAACACGCAGGGACAAAGCGGCCATCTGCAAGCCAAGGAGAGACACCCCAGGAGAAACCAAACCTGCAAATGACTTGATCTCAGATTTCTAGACTCTACATCTGTAAGGAAATCAATTTCTGTTGTTTAAGCCACCCAGTCTGTGGTATGCGCAAACACCACAGAAAATAGCCCTAGAAAACAAATGCAAGTAGTTGCCATATTTATCCCCATTTTATAGATGGAAAAACTAAGGTACCTCAAGGTTAAGTCATTTGCCTGGGGTGATATAATTAGGAAGTAGTGAAGCCAGGGTTAGAACTAGGCACTGTTGATTCTAGAATCCCTTCTCTGGAATCCCCACTAAGAAGATATTTTTTCCAATGAGTTATTGAATTTCTGACATCCCAACTAGACAACAAATTCCATGAGCATAGCAATCCTACTTTTCCCACTCACAGCTGAACACCCTGCTTGAATAGAATAAGCAAAATAAACACTTGTTGGATAAAAGCACCTGGAAAGAACCAGGTACATAAAATAAATAATAGGAGAGTCAGGTGGTATTTCAAAGAGGTTTTAATGAAACAATCAGCAGAGGTATGGACAGGTTTAAAGAGACCATCAAACTATGCTAAAGCACCTAGAAACTAGAAGGAAGGAAGCTATTAGTACATTTAGACTTGGAAAAGCAAAGAGATGAAATAGTGTAACTGGGACCTGATGATGAATGGCGCCACGGAAGAGACACCACCTGCAAGAGAATATAGTTATTAAGGGTGTCAACCAGATGCAGAAATGTGCACCAAAGCAGGGAGGGAGGCAGGCAAGAAACCCACCTGTCTCCTCCTACACACCAATCTTTTTGTGACTCTCATTAGCCAACCCCCGTGAAAATCCAGAAGACAAGGGTGAGGGAAACAGTTCACAGGAAGACAGTCTTCCAGGGTACCAAAGCAGACGGAAAAGAGCAAAGATCTGGGAAGTGTAGAAGGCAAGGTTGGCTATGAACAGTAATCTACACACTGGTATTATTACCAACTTATCGCTGATATCTTATTCATGGGCCAGTTAACTCAGGTGGTTAGAGGACAGTGTTCTAACACCAAGGTCAAGGGTTCAGATCCCCATCGTGGCCAGCCACTAAAAAATAAAAATAAATAAATAAATAAAAATAAATATTCATTATATGAGAACAAAATATAAATACATGACAGACTTGATAAAGGAATGGTAGTACAATATTTTAGTCTATTCGTCCTTTATGCAACTCCAACTGTGGCAACTCCAACACACCAAAAAGAAATAGAACTCCATCCAGAATTTATGAAATTAATAACATTATGGTATAAAAGACTATAATTCTAAGTTGTTAAAAGAGTTAAGAGAAGTTTGTCCTTTAGCATCCCCTTTAATCTAAATATGCTCTAAGTAGGAAAATGACACAGCTCGAACCTGTCCTTCCTCCCAGCAGCCCAGCCCAATCACTGCTCGGTTCAACCAATTAGCAATTTGCAAGGGGAAATGTGAACAAATTAATGCTGATGACATGGGGCCACTAATTGGCTGCTGTGCTGCCGGGGTGGCAGTGCAGTTGCTAAATCAAATTGATAGCTAAAGGCCGGGAGCTGTTCAGCCGTCTGCTCTTCTCATCTGGGCTTCAGGGCCAAGGAAGAGGAGTGTTTACTGTGGCATTTCAGTCAATCTGCTATGACCGGCCCGTCACTCCCCCGCTGTGGATGGTCAGTGTGTTTATGGATAATTGTGGGGCTGGTGAAGAGGCTGTGGCTCTGGGAAGGCGAGAGGCTGCCACTCTTGGGGAGATGTTCTCATCCTTTCTGACAGGCAGAGAGGCATCCGAGGTGAACTGGGAGCTGACGCAGTTCTGAAGCCGTGTGAATCCTTGGAGGGCAGGCCCAGAGGCTGGAGCCAAAGTCGAAGGAAGCTCTGAACAAGCAGAAGGGCACCAGTCAGAGCAGGAGAGCAGGCCCCGCAGGCAGGACGCCTGGGCTTGAGTTCAGTCAAATCAGCCCAGTCACTGTGTCCTCTGGTCCCGCTTCCCATCTGATGAATGAGAGAATTCATTAAGGAGCACAGCTGGCCTACATGAAGACGTGCTACATGATGATGAAATAAGGATTCTGACCTATTTTTTTTTTTTTAATTTAAGAAAACTCACAAGAACTTAAACATCAAAACAGGTGTTGCTCCCCTAAAAGTAGTTGTCTTATGAAGGCCTTACTTATTCCAAAGATTGTGTTGTTTCTCAAATCATGTCTGGACATCTTTTTGGAGAACTGTCAGTAAAACAAACACCTGCAGCTCATTACAAAAGAAAAAAAAAAAATCTCAATGGTTTACAACAGTTCTTTTTTTTTTTTTCCTTTTTGTCTTTTTTACTGACTGGTAACGGGATCGCAACCCTCGGTGTCGCGCCCGCACCGCGCTCAGCCAGTGAGTGGGAACTGGTCTCCACATGGGATCCGAACCCTCGGCGGGAGCACCACCGCACCCCCAAGCAGCACACTCTCCAGTGCGCCACCGGGCCGGCCCTACAACAGTGGTTCTTAATCATCGCGCTCCCAAGCAGCACACTCTCCAGTGCGCCACCGGGCCGGCCCTACAACAGTGGTTCTTAATCATAATTCATGTGTCCTAAAATTTACCATTTGAGATGATTTTGTTCCAGCTTCCACTACCCGGGACATTTGGTAATGACTGGAGGTATTTCTGGTTGTCACAACTGGAGTCTGGGGAGGAAGGATGCTCTTGGCATCTAGAAACTAAGGATGCTACTAGACATCCTATAATGCACAGGACACCGTCCACCCCCCACACCACACACACAAACGGCAAAGAATTATCCAATCCAAAATGTCAATAGTACCAAGGCTGAGAAACCCTGATTTACACTGATGTCCTTCAAAGAGAAATTTGGTTGATTTTGTAGAATTATCCAAAGGTCAGTCAGAGCTAAGTCTCATAATTGAGGTGGTTTATCAAGCTAGATACCACACCTGGGCTGAAATGAGGGGTAATTAAAGAGTAATGAGACTGATTTTTTGCAGGTCAATTTCCAACATGGAGTCCATAAAAAAGTTTCAAGAAATGTTAGCATTTATATAATTTCTCCATTCATTAAATATTTATTAAGCGTTTACTATGCAACAGGAACTGGTTAGGAAAGTAAAATTTCTATGTTCAAGGAGTTCTTGATCTAGAGGCATATAGGGTAATGGATCATGGCTGTCTAATAGAGCCCACCCTTCTCTAAAGGTTGCTTCCTATGAGGCTTATATAAATTTACGTAGAACAGTACCTGCCACCTAGTAAGCACTCAATAAATGTTAGATAATAGTTATTATGAGTAAAAATAGAATAATCATAGATGGCTTCCCAAATAAATTCTTTGGAGGAATAAATATTCTTCAGAAGTATATGCTTGGGTATCTTGGCAAATATACATATATTGCCAATTGAGCATTGTCTAGGTTAGTCTATGTATTAGTCCATTACAATTGCTTATAACAGGAATAACTGAAACTGGGTAATTTGTAAAGAAAAAATGTTTATTGCTTACAGTTTCAGAGACTGGAAAGTCCAAAGTCCAGGAAACACATCTAATGAGGGCCTTTTCTTAGTGTTATCTGTACAGCAACATAGGGTATCTCATGGCAAAATGGCAGAAGCAGAGAGAGAGACTAACCTCCTCATTCTTTCTCCTTTTAAAGCCCTCAGAACAATGCCCATGGCCACCATTAAACCATCAACTTATTAATTCATTTACTAGGGCATGGTCCTTATAATCTAATCACCTCTTCAAAGTCTCGCCTTTCAATTATCGTAATAGGATTTCCCACCCTCAACAGTTACAGTGGGAATTAAGCTTCAATGAGTTGGGGGTGCGGGGGGGCATCCAATCCACAGCATTCTATCCCATGGGCCCCCTGCAAACTCATGTCATTTTTGAATACAAATACATTCATTTTATCACCATAGCCCCAAACTTGTCCCAGCTCAAAAGTCCACAGTCTCAAAGTTCCATCCATGAAATCAAAACAAGTTATCTACTTCCAAGATACAATGGTGTGACAAGCATAGGGTATATATTCCTATTCAGAAAGGGAGAAATAAGCTAAAAGAATGGGTTAACAGGTCCCAAGCAAGTCTGAAACCTAACAGGGCAAGCATTAAATCTCAAAGTTGGTGAATCATGTACCTTGACTCCATGTTTGACATACTCTGCACAGTAGTGGGGTGTGAGGGTAGGTCCTCCAAACCATCAGGCAGCTCTGCTTCTGTGGCTTTCCTGGTCCCAGGCCATGCTTCACCTCTTGTGGGCTGGCATTGCACACTGTTATCTCCACAATGCTGGGGTCTCTAAGGCAGTCCTCTCATGGCTCCACTAGACATGGTGCTGGTGGGGTGTTTCTGCTGCAACTCTGGCCCCACTTTTCCACTTGACTTTGCTCTAGTAAAAGCTGTCTGCAGTGACTCTGCCCCCATGTCACATCTCTTCCTGGGTCCCCAGGCTTTTCCATACGTCCTTTGAAATCTGAGTAGCACAACTCTGTCATTCAGGGAGCCTGCAGACAATACCACATGGATGCCACCAAGGCTTCCAGCTTGTATTTTCTGAAGCTATGGGTCCAGTCATACCTGGAGCCAATTTGGCCACAACTGGAGCAACTGGGGTGCAGGGAGCAGTGTTCTGAGGTGGTATAGGACAGTGGCAACATAGGTCAATCCCTGGGAACAATTTGATCCTCCTAGTCCTCTGGGACTGTGATGGGAGGGGAGGCCTTCAGGACATGTGAAATGCCTTTGAGTTCTTTTACTCATTATCTTGTCCGTTAGCACCTGCTGCCTCATGGCCATACTAATGTCTCTAGCAACCAGTCCTTCTGCTGCACCCTTCAATTTTTCTACTGAAAATGCTTTCTCATTCTCTACCTCAGGGCCAGGCTGAAAGTTTTCCAAATCTTTGTGCTGTGCTTCCCTTTTAATTATAAATTCCAGCTTTATGACATGCCTTTTCTGCCATAATTTAGCATAGTTGAAAGTAGATCTGCAGCTTCCTGAATGCTTTGCTGCTTAAAAATTTCTTCTGGGCCGGCCCGGTGGTGCACTCGGTTGAGTGCGACGCTTGGGAGTGCAGCGGTGCTCCCGCCGAGGGTTCGGATCCCATATAGAGACCGGTCCGCTCACTGGCTGAGCGTAGTGCGGGCACGACACCGAGGGTTGCGATCCCATTGCCGGTCCCGGTATGGGCGCGACACCGAGGGTTGTGATCCTGTTACCGGTCACGAAAAAAGACAAAAAGGAAAAAAAAAAAATTCTTCTGCCAAATACCCTGGTTCAGCAAATTTATGTTCCACATTCCATGACAATTTTGAGCATGAGCAGAATGCAGCCTAGTTCCTTGCAAGTTCATAGGAAGTGTGATCTTTGCCCCAGTTTCCAATAAACTCATTATTTCTATCTGAGATATCCTTGTAATGGTCTATAGTCCATAATTCTATCAATATTCTGGTCACCACCATTTAACCAGTTTCTAAGATGTTCTAAACTATTCCTGGTTTTCTTGCTCTCTAAACTACCACCAGCAGCTAGGTTTTGTCTAGTCTGCTCCTCCAAATTCTTCCAGCCTCTCT
>NW_007726237.1:940982-941603 GCF_000696425.1 Galeopterus variegatus
TCCATAATTCTATCAATATTCTGGTCACCACCATTTAACCAGTTTCTAAGATGTTCTAAACAATTCCTGGTTTTCTTGCTCTCTAAACTCCCACCAGCAGCTAGGTTTTGTCTAGTCTGCTACTCCAAATTCTTCCAGCCTCTCTTCAACACTCAATTCCAAAGCTGCTTCCACATTTTGAACACCCTACTTCTCTTATACCAATTTTCTGTATTAGTTCATTTCTGTTGCTTACAACAGGAGTACCTGAAACTGGGTAATCTGTAAAGAAACAATGTTTATTGCTTACGGTTTCAGAGACTGGGAAGTCCAAAGTCCAGGAAACACATCGAGTGAGGGCCTTTTCCTGGTGGTGACTCTACAGCAATGCAGGGTATCACATGGTTAAGCGGCAGAAGCAGAGAGAGAGCTAACTCCTCACCTCTCTCTTTTTAAAGCCCTCAGAACCATGCCCATGACCACCATTAAACCATCAATTTATTAATCCATTTACTAAGGTATGGTCCTTACAATCTAATCACCTCTTCAAAGTCCCACCTTTCAATTATCATAATAAGCTTTCCCGCCCCCAACAGTTACAGAGGGGATTAAGTGATTAGTTTGTAGGGATATCCAATCCAC
>NW_007726237.1:942771-944944 GCF_000696425.1 Galeopterus variegatus
AAAAAAAAGGGCTAGGAAAAGGTGTTCTGTAAATCAAATCTTTGCATATCAAGCCCTTCTTAAAATGCACTAAGGGGGTTCATTACTTAAAAGAACTTTGTAATAAATCCTTATGAAAAGCAAGTAAGACTATGGGGATTGTCCCAACTCAATCATCTCCTCACTGTAGGACTTGGAGTAACTCATTTCAACCCACTGAGACTTATTAGGACCCCATGTTATAAATGAAGAGATTCTTTCTTCAATCTTTCCCAAGAGGTTGTCGTAAGCCTCATGTGAGTTAATGTATGTGAAAGTACCTCGCAAACTGTAAAGTGATGAGCCACTTCAATTTCTTGAAGATATTTAATTTGCATCTAACTGGTAGTCTTAGAATGTAACTTCTTTCTATTAAGTAGAATTATGGTTTTATAAGTTTAGAAAAGTTTGAATGTTAGTAAAGTCATCCAATATAACCCAAGTATTTCAGCCCTCTCTATAAATGAAACAGGACCACCAAACTCAACTTGAAGCAAGTGTTCAAGTCCGAAATACTGTCAGCCAGTCCCCTCAACTTGAAAACACGAAGAAAATAATGCCAGAATAATTTGCTCTATAGAAATTTTGGTCAATGAAATGTGCAAATAGATGGGAAGACTTTTTAAGTAGGTACTATTCCATTATCAATGTATATGAAAGCGATGTTACTTTTGTTTTATTTCCTGTTGTATGAATTTGAGCTGAACTTGATAATTGCATGATGGAGTCACACATCTTGGCGGGAATTAAGGTCACTTAGATAGAACCTCTTCCAACCCCTGTTCACACAAACAGGATGTTCCAGGATGTGTTTTTCAGAGGACCTCACTCACTCTACTTATAGAAGAACCTTGTAGTAAATCTTCATAAAAAACAAATCAAATCCTGAGGTTGCCCCCGCTTTATCATCTCCTGGGTGTGTGAAAACAGGGGCAAAGTTCTACTTTTGTGCTGCCAATTATCTACTAGGGATTATATACTAATAAAATTCCAAGGCCAGTAGGACTTTCATCTAAATAAAACCCATAAGTTTATGCTTCAAGTTTTCCAGGAAGTAAGGAACTCAAACAGTGATTATTCTTAGTGTTCTATTAAACCAGTTCCAGATTGTTTGGTCCCTGGCAGGAATTGCCTAATGAAAAGAATGGATCTAGGATGGCTTTAGTGGCCCAGCAAACTAATTGCTTTATAAGTGCTTTAACACAATTTCAGGACACAATGGAAACAGATGAGCCATGAAAGGGAAAAGCAGGACTTTCACTGTCCCTCCCTCCTCACCGGCTGTGCTCTCTGCTAATGGGCTGCCTGAAGGTCTATGTGAGCAATGAAGTTACACTTTCATCTTGAGGGGAGAGATAGTCAATTACCAAAAACAAAATAAATAAATAACAAAACCTACCCAGACTTCTTTCCAAATTATTTCATGTCTTACCATTTCCCAGACAACAATCATGCCCAAACAGTATGTCTGCTGCTTCTTGATAGTGATGAATGTCAGTGTTTAGTCTCAGATATCTGTGTGTCTGGGTGAATCTTTGATGAGAAGAAAAAAAAAAATGTCTGTACTCTGAAAGTGTCAAATACCATGAGCTGCAATGGAAGATGAGATACCAGATCAAGCCAAATCCTAAATCTGTCACGGAAGATAGAGGACAATGATTCACCACCTGTATATGTTATGATGAGGATAATTGTAGAAATCCCTGATAATAAAAGAGTCCTTTATATTGTACAAAGGCCTTGAGATCCATTCTTTGCCTCTTCATTCAGTCAACCTTATGAATCACCTCTTTTGTTCCGGACACCGTTCTAGATGCTGGGGTGCAGTGATGATAAACATGATAAATATATTAAGTCCTTTCTGGGGGCTTGAATTCTAGATGGAAGTGGTTGGGGAGGTGGAAGCCAATAAACAAATGAATATACAGGAAAATATCAGAGAGACAAGCTGAGGAATAAAACTGAACAGGCTCCATCAGGAGCCCATGAAACAGCTCAAGTGAGTCATTGGGATTCCTATTTTGTATAAGATTCAGAAATTGTCCTAATTAAGGCAAGATTATATAGTCAGGAACTGTCAAATCAGGTACTAGCTCCTAGTCCAAACTTCTGTGCCATGCTGCCAATTAGGCATATCTTATTTTTGGCATAAGCA
>NW_007726237.1:945648-957163 GCF_000696425.1 Galeopterus variegatus
TCCTAGTCCAAACTTCTGTGCCATGCTGCCAATTAGGCATATCTTATTTTTGGCATAAGCAATGACTAGATGTTTGCACACACTGAGATCCACAGGGTCAGCTGGACGTTAACACTGGAGACTCATGACTGGAATTTACCAACGAAGGAATGAAGACTCTAGAGTTAGATGAAGCCAAGTTTGAATTCTGACCTCTCCACTTACTGTCCATGTCAACTTGAACCTCTCTAAGCCTCAGTTTCCCTACCTGTTAATAGGGTAACAGTACTCTGTAGGTCATAAGTTATTGAAAGTGTTGAAATATTTTATTATGTTTTTAATACTACCTAGCACAGGGCTGTAGGTCTGGTTGAGTAAGAAAAATCCTGAAGGATAGATGTAATAGGGTGCATTTCCTATTACCCATGTTCCAAGAGGCAATGAAATTTCCATAAGAAACATGGCAGTGGTTAAAATCTCAGTGTCAGTTCCTGATGTGCTGGAATGTAAGTTGATGACTTGGTTTATTGTGGAAAAGTTTCAAGTGAGCCTCTCTTTTTAACAACCTTAGGGTCAAATGATAACATAAAAATATTTCTATCTTTAAGAACTCAAGATGACTGCAGCTGTCATCTGAAGTTATAACTGAAAAAAAAAAAGAACTAAGACTAACACTAAAATATCAGTCATACTAATTATTTCTGAACTAGAAAAACCTGGATTTCATGGGATTTTTATAGATCCCCAAATAAGATTAAAGGTCAGGTCACCTAAATCTAATGAGTGCTGACCTAAATTGATCAAGCTTCTAGCAAAGTAGACAGTGTTCTCCCAAAATAATGGAAAGAAATGAAACTCAACTTTTGCTGCAAAAATATCCGTTGAGTATTTTTTGCAACTTTCATGTACATTAACATTCAGCTTAAGATCTAAAAGCAGTTTATACATGGCTTAATGTTCCTTGCTGGGAATCGGTAATTTCTTTCAATATCTGTACGTTAGAACCTTTAATTAAAGGAGGCTAATTATAGTCCTTGCCTTACAAGTTTTTTCTTTTTTTCTTTTTTTAGCTTTATTGAGGTGTAATTAACAATACCAGGTTGTTTTGAAGTTTAGAAACATAATGTAACACACTTTGTATAGCACCTGGTACATAATAGGCACTCAATAAATGTTAGATATAATTATCATTAGTAAGCATCTCAAGAAGTTTATTTCATAAAAACATAAAAGAAAACTGAAGCTAAAATAAAAGTTGCATAAAAGCAGAAATTGGTTTGCTTATTATTTTTAGAATCTTCTTTGTCCAATGGCTGTGAAGCAGTGAGAGGGAACCTGTTTCTATTTATAATATTTTTTGTTTATAATTTTTCTAAGCAAAAATTATCTTCTCAACCTCATTTATACATGTTAAATATTTAAGAAATATTAATTCGTAGAAGGGCTCAGTTATTGGCTTGCTTGGGACTTCCACATATCCTGGCCAGCTTTGTTCATACAGGGCACCCCCAGCATTTTATCCATTTTTAACTACTGCTTTCTTTTTCAGTTCCCAAACTTCTAAATACATGGTATCTCTTACAATTGTGTGGCCAGTGTTTACAAGGACACCTGTTATAACAATTATTTCTGTACCCGTCTGGATTTCCAACCTCAAAGAACATCTGCTAGAGACATGAAGGCAAGCCTCATGCATGTCTATAATCCCTGTCGGGTGGAGCACAGGCCCTTCCTCATTGTAGGGTAAATGAACACTTGACACATGGATAGTTTTCTCTCCAGGGAGAGAATATAAGTGATTAAAAATCATGTGAAACTTTAAAGTGCTTTTAAAATACCTATACCGTGCCCTTTTATTGTTTCAAAGGGATATGAATTGTTTTTTCTTCATATAACTGATAAAATCTAGCGATTTTCCTGTATTTTACTGTACTATTCCTAACTCATCTATACAAATGTAGGTTTCTGGATGGTGACACAGTAACTGAATTATGTAGAAACTTGAATTCAATGAGGCTCTTTCCCAAAATTGTATTGAATGGGGACCTTGAATGGTTTTCCCTGTTTCTATGAGCATTAAGGCAGGAGAACATCTTCCATTAGAATTTAGTTTACTCTGCTGATTGCTTATGTGTATTCCTAAGATGCAAGCCAGCCATGACTCTGGCTGTGTGTTTCTTTTTGCTTTGTTTCTTTTTTTCTGTTTTTCCTTTCTGTTTATTGTATTTGTCTAACGCTGTGTTTCATCAGCACATTGGAAATGCAGTTCCTGCTATTGATATTACAGGATACAAATCAGCTTTGATTGGAAACTCTTACAAATACCCATTTGCTTAAATACAGTCATTTGCTGTAAGTTCCCTTCTCAGGACCAGAGAGAAGAGGGGAATGTATACCTGGTTAACTGCAACCTCAGTATCTTTGTTTTAACAGTGCAGGTAATGAATGCAGTGGGAGCAGAAATGGGGTGGAGGGGAGCTCTATTCTCAGCAGCTTCAACAAACAAAGCGTAAGGATCTGCTTTAACTGTGTCCCTAGGCACTATCTGCCAACCTCCCTGAGCAAGGGCTGTTCCAGGCACTACATTCCTCAAGGATTGCAAGCAAAGTGGTGTTGGTTTTAGTTCCCTATCAACAGTTGTTACGGCAAACCTAGCTTGCTTCTCAGGCTACACACTCCATACCTTTAGAGTCATTTTTTAAAAATCAGATACGTTTTACCTTAAATTTTGAAATTTCGCTGCTAAACTGCGGTGTGGAATCAAAAGCTAAGGGGTTTACATCACGAATGTTAGTCAGGAATCAATATCCTGTACAGGTACTATTAGTCCTATTAATATCTACTAGCAACATATAAATCTTAGTTAATTGTTTGTCTAATCTGTATCCTATTGCCACATATTCTACCATAAACTGGGGCCTGGGCAGCATTTTCTTTTGTTATTTGAAGGATGTCAGCTCTATAAAACTTCCCAACCCTCTAGGACCCTTCAGCCCCATTACACACAGAGCATGGCCACCACCATCTAAAATGGTTTGGAGTAATAGTTTTTTGTTAAGAGTCAATAAACAAGCTTCTAGATCCATACAACTTCTGATAAAAAAAAGCTCAATATTGCCATTCGTCATTGCCACCAGAGAACCAGAAACTCCATTTGCTTTCTCTGCTGCTGACAAATGTAATTTACAGGCTTTAAAGACCTCATTATTTTCTGTGATACAGAATTAAATCTGAACACTTCTTAAGGGAGGTGTGAAAGAGGCAGTGGATATCTTGGAAGTCTAGGGCCTCCAAGATCAGGTTCTCAGGTGAAAGGTTTTCAGGTTCTCAGGTGAGAGGAAATAATGGGGATGAAATTGCAAGTTCAGGCCATAATGAAAGGAGGGCAAAAAAATAACATTCTCATGACATCAGTGTCTCAAAGAAGCATTGCTGCTGGTGCTCAGATTCCCTCCTGACATATCTGCAAATCCATCTCCTGGCTTCTGTGTTCTTTTGAGTTCTATCCCTGGCTCCTCTTCAGAGGACTGTGTGAATGCTGTTCTGCCTACCAGCAGGGTGAACTAGAAGAGCCTGGCAGTGTGCTTTCTCTCTCCCCAGGACATTCCTTAGCCAATAACTGATTGGTGCAGGGAAATTAAAACCCACTTCCTCTGCCTTGTTGAATTGAGAACATACCATGAAGTGTAATTCACAACCCAGAGTTTCTCTGCCGGGCGTGGTTGAGGTTAGCTCTTTCCTGCTTGGATTCTCACCTTTCCTTGTCTTTGTTCCTCCACTCTCTTCCTGGCTTGCCTAGGGAGCATTTCCTTAATAAATCACTTGACTATGGATCCCAGTCTCAGGATCTGCTTCTCAGCCACTTGCCTGGAAACATCCATGAATGAGCACCATTATGAGGAAAGTACCAAACTGAAAAGAAATAATGAAAGCAGCTATTATTGTCAAAAAACCAAAACAGTCAGTGATGACAATAATGCTACTCACAATCTGAAACTGTTCTATGTTAATACCATTGTAAACCTCAACTCAGCCAATCCACTCCCTTGTTATGTGAAAGCTTCCTGGAAGACGTACTTACTGTCTCTGGAGCGGCTATATCACCTCACACCTGGGTGCTGCCTCAGTGGGCTGGCTATTGAAACTCGGCTCAAGCACAATTGTAGACACCTGATTCCCTATAACATCAAGCACAAGCACCACTCCCCAGGTTTCAAGATTTCCATGACATTTCTTTTCTTACCTCCCACCTAACCAACTTTGATTTCTACATGGCTCAGTATGCATCCTCTGTATCCCAATCTATTTACACTCTTTATTTTTCCCCAAAATGTTTCATCCACATGCCAACCTCAGCACCTCTGTTCATATTCTTGGTCTATCTAGAATCTACTACCTTCCAATCAGTCACTAATCTTCCATAATTTAATTTTTTCCCCTACACGGACTTCAAATTCTCCTTCTGACATATACATCTCTCCCTTTCTTAGTGTCAAAGTTTCCTTCTTTTCTAATCTCATACTCTCCAATTTTTCCCATGTATGAGTCTTTTCATCATATAGGTTGTAAACTTGAAAGGTGAAACATTTCTTTCTTATCTTTTTGTCTTTCTCATATTCACTAGCATGAGAATGTTAACACTATAGTCATCAATGCTTACAAAATATGTTTTAAATACCTAAAAAGTATATTTGTATAAAATGATTATGTACATAAGATGGAACCAAAAATTAGGCTCCCCCCCCCCAGGATTGAAAACTGATGGTCCTGGGAATTAAATGATTTTACCAAGGTACACAGCTAGTAAGGGATAAGCCAAGGCTGGGCAGTCCTAGGATTGACTCTGAATTCACTGACTTTTGCACTGTTCTACTTTGTCCTGGATCTGAAGCTGAAAATCAATCATCTCATTCATAACTTTGGGATAAGCACCGTATTCTGATCTCTATCAGGTGTTCATGACCCTGGCTGGGTAATTCATGAACCACCTAATTAAAATGAATCATTTATCATTTGTCACTGTTCTACAATATAAAATGTGCAGATTCATATCAGAGCACTTATGTCTTAAAGATTAGAACAGGGAAATAAAATAAGAAAAATGGAAACAGGGAGGAGACAGCACAGAGGTGTCAGGTTCTAAAACCCCAGGTTTTGGTATTGTCTGCTGGAAGAAATGCATACCTGTGGCATGTCCATATTCAACTATGTATATTCATGCATAGGAGGTTTGGCTAGTTGCCACAGTGATTTCTGTACTAACTTCACAGCTGAGTTTTTAGCTTTCTAGATGCTGAATTGATTTACTTGATTTTAGAAAGAAAATAAGAAAATATCTTATCAGAATTTCAGTATATGTGAAGCCTCAGCTTCATAACCTTGACCACCAAAATTAACTAAACCAAAAGACTCAACAGCTAGCATAGTAGTTTTAAATGTGAGGGTTTTCTCCCCAAGATGTTGCACAGATTCTTGATATTTTATCGGGGAACACTTTATTTCAGTTTTCCTCTAGTTCCAGATTAAGTTCAGTTTCAAAAGGCCAAGTTAGGAATGAGTTTGCTAATTTGAGGTGTCAGGCCACTGGAGAATTCATTGCAGACCAAGAAATGGGCTCAAACAATATCAAATATATTTTATTTTTCCTACCTCTTAAACTGCAGAAAGTGAAAGCCTGGCTAAATCCTTTTGTAGATCATTTCAACTTAAATTAAACCAGAAGAATATAAGGGAAACTTGTTAGAAGCCTGAATAAAGAGGTTTTATTTATCAAGAAATGAATAGGGAGCACAGTCAGCTTGGGTTCTTGTAAAGAAAGACCACTCACCTCTTCCAATCAACTTAGCTGAAATACAGAATAACCTAGGTGTCTCTTTGGCAGACAAGTTGACAGTATAAAGAAAACTATTTGCAGATGAATTAAATAAGTTGTCTTTGGTCAGACCAGAAAATCAACCCACTCACCCCATGTGTATACAAGCGTACTTCCAAAAGTTCATGGAAAAGTAGAATTAAAAGATAATACAAATCTTTGCATGAACTTTTGGAAGTACCCTTCTATATCTCTGGACAGGTAGGAAGATGATTGATCCTTGGCCATCTTTATGTGTTGTTTGTTTTTGAGATCTCAGCCACTGAACTATAGTTAACTTAATCCAGGGAATGTAGGCCAGGGCTGTGCTTATTAGCAAATGTTAAATTGTAATCTCTTACGGAGACCCTAAGTCTGTTTATATGAGATTATATGAGGTATATTATTTAAACATTGCTACAATGTTGCTGTCATTTTTCAACATGGCTAATTTTCTAAGCAGAATCTAGTTTAGTAGAAATATATCCCAAGGAAATTCATAGAAATCATCACTCAAATCCATTTCTCTCTTCCTTCACATTGATAAAAACCATTCCTGATTTTAGGGGTGCATTGAGATGCTACGAAAAGTTTTTTATCTTGTTTGGGTTGGATCACTTTACCATTTATCCAATTTTCCTTTGTGGAAAATGTGGGAAACCAACTCTGATCATTTCCTTTTCTTCCTGATTCTATTGAGAGAGACCAGTCTTAAAAAGTTTCATTTTAAGCAATAAAATATTGTCATAACCTAAAGATAATAAAAAAAAATCACGGAATTATTGTGGTGCTCTGGTAGTCTTTGATAACAGCTACTATTTAAATACTAATTTCCCCTCTTAGATTTTCTGTGTGTTTATATTGTTGTGGTGAAATATATTTCTCATGTAGGAGGTTGAAGTATATGCATCATTTTTCTATGTAAGAAGAAGCAATTAAGAAATTTATATTATTCTACAAAGACTGTATTTTATCATTCTGAAAAAAATATATATAGATATGGTGTGAGCTCATCCCATCATTTTAAAGGATGGGAACTATCTCTCCCCAACTGGTTTTGGGGAGACCAAGCAATATTTTAAAATTGTAAATGTGCCCTCTGATGAAATGAATACATGACATTAGTGACCATAGTGGCTAGGTTATGATCACAGAGTAAGTACTTACACATTGCATCTGTTGGGAAGGTAAAAGAATGTTTAAAAGATGGCATTTCCAGCTTCAAAATTTAAAAAAGAGCTACTATTTATTAACTGCCTACCATATGCCAGATTTTATGGTTTGTCTCCTTTAGTCCCTGCAACAACCTTATGAAGTAACTATGGTTATTATTCCCATGTTACATAAGAGAAAATGAGATCCAGAAAAATAACACTATTCCATGCCTAAAGTTGTGCTGCCAACAAGAATCTGAGAGAGAATTCAAACCGGACTGTACAACACTGCGGAGCTCTCACTCCTAACCACGGTGCAATGCAGCCTCTCATGAGCAGCAGCATTTTACCCTCTGCAAAGAGTATGTGGTCAGATGATCTACACATGAGATTGTACTGTACACTCTTCTATCTTTGGAGGGAGGCAGATTGATAATAACAAGAGGAAACAGAAAGGATCTGTTAGTTAGCTAGAGTGTCAGGGATTGGGTGTGTAAGATTAACCAGCCCAGAAATGAGAATAAGTCAGGGCATATGGAGAAGGGGAGAAAGAACACACACATCTCATGGCCGGTGGCTTAGCTGGAATAAGGGAAGTCAACTGGAGGTGTGCATGAGACGAACTGTCCAGAACATAGTGATCCAATAAAGGGAAGGAGAGTTGGGTGAGGTCCTTACTCTTGCCTTAATATGTGCAATAATTTTGTCTGAGGAATTTCAAGCTTCTGATTTTAGTCATATCCCTTTTTCATAATTATTAATGTAGTTATAGCAGATATAGCTGTTTTTGAACTCAGCCCTGGGGGGTATTAATAAAAATTATCAAAGAGGGTAACTTCTTTTATCATTTACACTTTATTCAGAAAAGTCAAACTTCTAAAAGTTGTGTTTCAGTTAGATGAGCTCTGGGTTATTTAAGCTGCATTGTACTTGAAATCACCTGAGAGGTGTACAGACATGCTGCTTCAAAATACAGAAAATGTACTTGGATAGTTTAAGAATGATATACCTTGAGGAAAGGTAAGGAGAGAACCAACTGACTTCTGGACATTTAGAGCACGACATGAGTTTATTCCACTCCTCAGTATTGGGTGGCAATGTAGAACAATTTTGCTGAACATATTTGTGGTGAGCTGAATAATGACTCCCCCCCAATACATCCATGTCCTAACGTTTGAAATCTTGAATGTTACTTTGTCTGGCAAAAGTGACTTTACAGTTGTGATTTAATTACGATCATACAATGGTAAGATTATCCAAATGAGCCAAATGCAATCACGACAGTCCTAATAAGAGGGATGCAGGCGGAGTCAGAGGAAAAGATAATGTGATGATGGAAGCAGAGATTAAAGTGATGTGCATTTTGAAGCTGCAGGATAACCACTAGCAACTGAGATGGCAAGGGCGTGGATTCTCTCCTCAGACTTTCTAAAGGAACGAGTCCTGCTGACACCTCGATTTTCACCCAGTGACTGATCTTGGACTTCTGACCTCCAGAGCAGTAAGGAAATGAATTTGTGTTGTTCTAACCCACTGAGTCTGTGGAATGGGAAACTCGTACTGAATTAGAGCTCCCTACTCATAACGTATGCTATCTGCTTCTGTAGAATTGCTTGCTTAACCTAAGTAACTCCATTTTGCCCCCTGTCTGACCTGCAGACGACCCCCCCCACTTCTGCATGAGAAACCGTTGACCTTCTCATAGAAACAAAAACAATTGCATTGAAACAGGAACCATACACAGTGAATTATTACATGAGAACAGGAGCTATACACAATGAAAAGTTGTATGCTTGATTGCTCGAATGGCTCGTTCTCAGCCTCTAGGGGTGTGACCTAGCTCCCTAGCTTGCTTTGTGCTCCTGGACAAACCTGTGTGCCAACAGGATATAGTTTTTGTCTTTAAAAACCCAACAGACCAAAGCCCGATGCCGCTCTTCCTTGGTTGCACCTTGGGAGATGGACGCTGGGCAGTGAATAAACTGCCCTTTTCTGCACGAGTGGCGTGTAAGTGCATTTCTTATGAGAGGGTGCCTCACAACAATCCTAAACTCATAATGTTCAAGGGGCTTCCCAGTTTTTACTTTTGTCAGCCCTTTTTCCTCTCTGGCTACCTTTACCAGCTCCTTAAATGAGCCTTATGAAATCAGCAACTGCTCCTTCTGGTTCACAATGATCTCCTAATCCACCACTTCCCAGTATCCTAGACCTTTGTTACTTAAAGTTGGTCCTCAGATCAGCAGAAGCAGCATCACCTGAGAATTTGTTAGAAAAGTAAATTCTCAGATTCTAACCCAGACCCACTGAACCAAGCCCTGAGGGTATGAGGCCCAGCAACAGCTGCTTAAAGAAACCCTCCAGGTGACCGTGTTGCATTTTGAAGATGAGCACAGCCGTGCTACGACAGCCACTTCTCCACCCACCTTCACCTGGCCTCTTCCTTCCCCAGTCCTTCCACAGAGTGGTTGTCTCATCTGCATTACCTGTCCATCTCCTTCACCCTCCCTCACCACTCATTCTTTCTCTATTACTTTTCCTCAGCTGATTTGAGACTTTTTAAAACTTTGTAAACAGTTTTTTATTGAAACATAATTGATTATATATTTCTGGGGTACAGAATTGAATATCAATACATGTGCACAATACGTGGTGATCAAATCAGGATAATTAGTATACTCATGTTTACAACACATAATCAGTCTTTGTGACCCTTAACTAATTTGAGGCTCAAATGGACTGGAAGTCTGATTACTTTTTGCAAATGGGAAGGACCACAGCCAGACTTCTCTGTAGGGTGCCTGATGTGAAAAAGAAAGGGAAGCAGGTGCCCACAGTGCTCAGTGTAAGGAGAGTTCACGGCAGGTGATGGGGTGCTTATCCAGTTTCAATTCTGATAGAGTTACCACCCCCCTCCCCATCTTCTTCCCTTCAGCATGGCCTCCTGTGAAGGTCCTGGTTATGTGACCTCTGAGAACTCATTATCCACACTTGGAACTCTTCTCCAGGAAGATCACACATTTTTCTTTGGAAAACAATTCTAAAAAATGCTCTCTCATAACAAAAATTCTATGTGTGTAAACACATGGGTAGTGAGGAGGGGATGTGCCCAAATAGCTCAGCTGTTTTGAAAGCAGTTCACGATGTTACCCTGGGCATTTCCCAGGCCCAGTCTCGCCCTTGTGTTAGGCCACTTGAAGCGTGAGCTCTCTACAGGCGACTGTGAGTTTCCCCTACCTTATTCCTTTTCCNCCAGGAAGATCACACATTTTTCTTTGGAAAACAATTCTAAAAAATGCTCTCTCATAACAAAGATTCTATGTGTGTAAACACATGGGTAGTGAGGAGGGGATGTGCCCAAATAGCTCAGCTGTTTTGAAAGCAGTTCACGATGTTACCCTGGTCATTTCCCAGGCCCAGTCTCGCCCTTGTGTTAGACCACTTGAAGCGTGAGCTCTCTACAGGCGACTGTGAGTTTCCCCTACCTTATTCCTTTTCCTTTCCATCTGACTTCATCAGCTCTCTGTCTTCCAATATTTACTCAAAATAAATGATCTGCTACTGGCTGCCTTTCTCGATTTGAGGCACTATTGCAGTATCATTATTTTTACATGCATTTTCTGTTACCTTAATGTTTTCCTTCACCCTTCAGCAGTGAACACATTTACTAGATCTTTATTTTGAGAGCCCCATCCCCCAATCCCTGTAAGAGAGGAGACCGATGTGCTGTCCTTGGGTGATGAGTCTTCTCTGGCTTTGGCTATCCTCTGTCTGTTGAGAAACCTTAAATTTAAATTCATAGTGCTGCCAGTTCTTCCCCGAACTTCACATCTATTCATCGAGTTTCTGCTCAGCATCCCTGCTGTACACAGAGGGTCTTTTGCAATACAAGCAAAAACCACTGTATCTCCCCTTCTTCACAAAACCTCCACACTGTGACCACAGATGAGTAAGAGAGAAGAGATCATTAGTGAGACTTGGATGTTATATCTTCTCTGTCACTCTCTTCTCTCTCTATCCTTTGTCCATCACCAAAGCATCATGTTGGTTTTCCTTCCTGACGTTTCCCTGTTTCCGTATTATTCCTTTAGCTTTGGCCCCCATTACCTTTTGTCTAAAATACTATTATACTTGACTACTAAGACATCCTATTTATAGATTTCATTTTTATCTTCCTAATGTGAAGGTCTGACCATTCTCCAACTTAATAACATCTTCAAGTAAGTTGTCTTATCATTTACTGGCTTTAGGTGAATACTATTTAGTCCAATGTATTATTCATAATCTAATCTCAGCTAGGGTAATCTAAAATGTAACCTCTTTATTTGGCAAACTAAAATTTTAATTTCTTGCTTCTATATCTTTGGTGTACCCTAGATGACAATTTTCTATATACTCCTTCTCTGTCCCACCCAGAGCAATCCACATTTTTCTTCACTTTGTTTGTTGGTTTGTTTTTTGTTTTTTTTGGTTTTTTTTAAGTATGAATATGTTTAATTTGGGGCCCTTATTAAAGTGTTTGTTTCTTTGATAA